>NC_092051.1:82575655-82785914 GCF_003086295.3 Arachis hypogaea | reverse complement strand
AACTTACCTTCATAGCTAGAGGTTAACAAAGTGGGAGAAAAATCCAATTCTCATCACAATTGATAAGGATAACTAGGATAGGACTTCCAGTTCTTCATACCTTGCCAAGAGTTTATTTTTATTATTATTTTATCTTTCTTGTCATTCAACTAACTTTTTACCTTAATCCAAAACCCCAAAACACACTTTTTCATAACCAATAATAAGAACACCTCCCTGCAATTCCTTGAAAAGACGACCCGAAGTTTAAATACTCGGTTATCAATTTCAAAGGGGTTTGTTACTTGTGACAACCAAAATGTTTTTACGAAGGGATTTTTGTTGGTTTAGAAACCATATCTACAACGCGACTATTTTATTAAAATTCTTTACTATCAAAAATCCCAACGTCAAAATAGCGCCGTTGCCGGGGAATTGCAAACGTGTGCCTTATTATTGGTTATTGTAAATATTTAAAAAAAAAAAGAAAAAAAAATTTTTTCAGATTTTTGTTTTAAAACTTTTATCTTATCTTATCTTATTTTTCAAAATTCAATTTTTTTTAAATATCATCTCTTTTTCAAAATATTTTCTTTTTAGTTTTTGTTTTTATTTTCTCTCACTACTATGAACTCTCACCCCTTTGGCTATAAGTCTGGTTACAACTATGTTGCAGGAAGAAGAAATTACAATGAGAACAGGCATCAAAGTTGGAACAATCAAAGATGGGAGGAGCCACAAGGATTTGATCAACCCTCATGGCAACAACCACCTCTAATGGACTGTCAACAACCATTCTGTGATGCATATCAAGGCAATGGCTATGGTGAGCGCTCTTTTGATTATCAACAACCACCACCATACGCCTATGAACCCTCTCCTCAACATAACTTTGGACCACCAAACTCACAAGCCCCTTTCCGCCGTTCACCTCCATATGACCATAACCCTCAACCACCATACCAACCACCTTATGAGCCATATGAAACATATATAGAACCACCCCAATTCCAACCCAATTACTCATAAGAACCACCACTTCAATATTCACCATCTCCATATCGATCAATCCAAGAGCACTATGATCCTATTTATGAAAGCCGAGTGCATCAAGAGAGAAAGGATTGTTTCAAGAAAACAGTGGATCGATTTCAGGCAACCATTCGTCAATTGGAGCCAGCGATAAATCAATTAGCTTCCCGACATTTGGACACTCAAGGAACCCCCATGGCTTCATGTGGACAATCTAATGAAGAACGTAGCATGAAGGAGATACTAGAAACTGCAGTGAACAGTACGGAGCATGACTTTGTACTGGAACAAGTGGAGCAAGCCAAAATTATTGAAGAAGAAGAAGTGGTTGAAGACTTAGGAGATGCAGAACCTCTATGGGAAAGTCCAGTCATAGAACCCTTCCAAGACGTTTGAAATTGATGCTGGGGAGGGTGTACAACCTCCAAGACATATCACAGTTGAAGACTTGGAAGAGGTTGATCAAGAGATGGAGATTCAAGAAGAAGAAGCACAACCTCCCATGCCCTTGAAAAGCAATGAAGAGGAGATTGAATTGGAAGAAAGCTACCAAGAGGAAGATGTTGAAATTGAAGAAGCTTGCAAAGAGGTGGTAATTATCAGAGAAGAGCACAAGGGAGTGGAGCTTGCAATTTCATTAAAAATACCTCCCCCTAAATTGCCATCATCCTTCACAACATTCAAGTGGGTAAAATTCATATCCCTTAGCTTTCTAATTCCACTTGAATATGGGTTACTGGAGACGGATGGTCAACTTAGAGCTCTTTGTAACATTAAGAGTAAAAGGAAGATGGCCAGTGGTAAGAATTGTCCTGCAAGGTTCATCATGGTTGGAAGCTTTAAGTTTAAACGCAAAGATTGGTGTAAAGCTCAACTGAATGGGTCTAGGAAGTTGTTTGGTAGCTGCAGTGAGAATTCAAATTACTTATCACCCAGTTGGAAAAATACAGATCCCGACAAGGATGGGTGTAAAAGCAAGATTTGGGATCCTGGAATCTGCTCTGACACTTGTTACCCCGGGAGCCTAAGAATCTGTTTGAAGCTTCTTAAGGGCTTTACATGCTTAGTTTGGGACCTCGGAGGCTACTGGAGATGCAAACATTGGTGGAGATTTCTGGATGAGTTCAAGCACAAGCCACCATAACAGGGAGCTCACCAAATGTCCAACTTAAGGACTTTAACTAAAATTGCTAGGTGGGAGACAACCCACCATGGTATGATCGTTCCTTTTTCAATTTTAATTTTATTTAGTTTTGTTTGTTTTTGAATTTTATTTTATTTTATTGAACCTGGAATCATGCATAGCATTCACATTAAGCATTGCATTCTGCATTTTACAAAAAAAAAAAAAAAATACGCACGCGACGCGGTAGCGTCGCTGACGCGTCCGCGTTACTAGTGCGTTGGGGAGAAAAGAATTGAACAGAGAGTCACGTGAAAGCGTGGCTAGAGGTGCGCCTTTAGCATAATTTGATCCCACGCAACCGCGTCACTCACACGACCGCGTGCCCCACGCGGCTGCGTGCCATGAAAATCGACGTAACAAGGGTGTATGGCAGAAAGTTGAGCTAGAATTGGGCTGGATTCATGCTGGAAGCCCAAGCCTTCCGACGCAAACTCGTGCCCCACGCGCCTGCGTCGTTTTCCAAAAATGGCCATCCACGCGATCGCGTCACCCACGCGATTGCGTCACCCAAAATTTGGCAAAATAATATTTTGAACAGAGAGCTGTGCGAGCGCGAGGCTGCCTTCGCGCCAGTAGCATAAAACGTGTCACGCGACCGCGTGACCGACGCGACCGCGTGACCGACGCGACCGCGTCGATTAACTTAAAGTGCAAGTTACGCGACCGCGTGCCCCACGCGTCCGCGTCGCTTGCGCCACACAGCTTATCCATATCAACCAAAATCTTATCTTTTCTTCGCCAATCCTAATTTTTCCTCCCTCCTTTCTTATTTACTTCTTCTTCCCTTCTTTCCTTTCTCATTCTTCTTATTTTTTCTTTTTATTTTATTTTAATTTATTTGCATACTTTCATTCATTGCATTATTTTTATTGGTGTTAGAAATTTATTTGGAACATGTTGTTAGTTTGAAAGACTTGGTAATCTAACTTGGACATTGAATGCTTGATCTATGCTACTCATGCCTTTGCCAGCATGCCAATAAACACCTTGCATTCACTTGTTATCATATGCACTAGCTATTTTCCATTGATGACTTTTCACATGTACTCATGAGCGTGTGTTAACGTCATTCTTCTTTATTGTGCATTGATTACCACCTTTCCCGCTCTCTTCCTTGCTCTAAACCTTAGCTTTAAAAGTCACTTTCTTTTTCCCTTTTCAGGATGGCCACCAAGAAGGGTAAAGAGAAAGCTACTCCCAAATCACCGGCAAGGAAAGGAACAAAAAGAGCCCCAGTTGAAGCAACCCGTCCACTTGTATATCTTAGCATGCACCGAGGACGGTGCAATCTTTAAGTGTGGGGAGGTCGATACCGATCTCCATGGGTTAGTTATTTCCTAATTCAACACCAATATTTTATTTCATTTGTTAGTTCATTGTTGCATTTGCATATTTGTTTGATTTTATGCATTTAGTTACTACTTGGTTAAAGTAATAAATTTCTTTTAAGACCCTATTTTTTTTGAAAAATTTCACTAATTTAATTTGAAAATTTTTTGTTAAATTTGTTTGAAGTTGTATTTGGAACATGATTTTTGAGCCAAAGAACACACAACCTGTGAGATTTTGAGCTTATTTATATGGTTACATTATTTAACCATAAATATTTTATCCTTGTGTGTTTTCTTCTCTATAATTGCAATCTTTACTTTATTCCAGTCTATATGTCCAATATTTAGTATATTTACATGCTTGCATATGATTGAGGCCATTATTTGTTATTAGCTCACTTATCCCAAATAAGCCTACCTTTTATGTCACCCTTGTTAGCCACTTTGAGCCTCTTAACCCCCTTCTATTTTATAACCACATTACTAGTCTTAAGTAGAAAAATAAAATAAAAATCCCAAGTCGAACCCTTGGTTAGCTTAAGATAAATATTGTGTATAATTTAAGTGTGGAGAATTTTATGGGAACATGGGATGATAGAAAAAGTAGGGAATTAAATTGAATAAGTTATTTGAAAAATTTGGGAAGCATGCTCATGTGAAATCAAAATAATTAAATTACCATGTGTATTAAAAAAAATTAGTAATTAAATAAGGGGATACAAAAAAAAATTTCCCAATGCAAAATAAAAATAATCAATGCACATGGGACAAAATTCAAAAATAAGTTTGATACATGAGCATGTAATACAAAAGTGGGAAAAACATGGGTAACTAGGTAAAGCATTTTAAATTTTATAAAGTATGTATATGTTAGGTGAGATCTTAGACTAATCAAGGATTCACTTTGTTAGCTCACTTAGTATATATATATATATATATATCCTTACCTTTACCTTAGTCCCATTACAACCCTGAAAAGACCTCATGATATTTGCATAGGTATGCTAAATATTTGTTGATTGGTTAGATGAAGAACAAGGTTTAGAAAGCATGATTAGAGAAGAGTAGAGTGATTAACCCTATACACTTGATAGATTAGAGTGATATACACTACCAGTGAGGGTTCAGTGCTTAATTTTACGTTCTCTGCTTTCATGAGCTATCTTCTTACAAGTTTACTTGTTTTTACTGTATAATTTTAATTAGTGAAATCTGATTTATGTTTGTCTTGGAGAATTTATTTACTTTTAAACCATGTAGGTAGAAACATTTTTGCATGTAGTTGCATTCATATAGATAGGTTGCATTTCATACATCCTGCCATTCCTCTTCATCTTTATAGTTTCTCTTGAGCTTAGCATGAGGACATGCTATTGTTTAAGTGTGGAGAGGTTGATAACCACTATTTTATGGTTTATCTTGTGCTTAATTGAGTGGATTTTATCAACTCTTTACCCACTTATTCATACTATTTGCATGGTTTTATGTTTTCCTTCCTGATTTTGTGCTATGATTGAAAACATGCTTCTTTGATCTTATATTTGCTTATTATTAATCCTCTCTTATTACCATTAGATGCCTTGATATGTGTGTTAAGTGTTTTCAGAGATTACAGGGCAGGAATGGCTCAGAGGATGGAAAGGAAGCATGCAAAAGTGGAAGGAATACAAGAAGTTGGAGAAACTGCTAAGCTGTCCAACCTGACCTCTTCGCACTCAAACGGCTATAACTTTAGCTACAGAGGTCCAAACGACGCGATTCTAGTTGCGTTGGAAAGCTAACGTCCGGGGCTTCGATTTGATATATAATTTATTATAGCTGCCTTGACGCCAGGCAATACGAACGCGTGGATCACGCGGATGCGTGACCTGGCAGGAACGCAACCCGCGCGGACGCGTGGACGACGCCTCCGCGTCACTTTTCCGCGACCTGTACGTACCAGAATATGCTGGGGGCGATTTCTGGGCTGTTTTTGACCCAGTTTGCGGCCTAGAAAACACATATTAGAGGCTATAAAGTGGGGGAATGCATCCATTCATAGGAATGCTCTCAAATTCACAATTTTAGGATTTAGATGTAGTTTCTAGAGAAAGAGGTTCTCTCCTCTCTCTTAGGATTAGGATTTAGGACTTCTCTTAGTTTTAGGAGTGACTCTCAATCCCAGGTTCAATGTTCTTTTACTTTATATTTATCTCTTAATTTCAGATATTTTAATGCTTATATTAGTTATGTTGCCTATTTGGCTTATGCTACATTCATGTTATGATTTTCTTAATTAATATTATTTGAGGAATTTCAGATTTATGATTGCTTTCTTTTATTTATATAAATAATTTAGATTTTTTCCTTTTGGCTTTGGTTGATTAATTGGTGACTCTTGAGTTATCAAACTCATTGTTGATTGAAAATTGAAATTCTTCAAGAATTAATTCGAGTTCCAATAACTCTAGCCTTTCCCAAGGAAAGACTAGGACTCGAGGAATCGAAATTAATTCATCCACTTAACTTACCTTCATAGTTAGAGGTTAACAAAGTAGGAGAAAAATCCAATTCTCATCACAATTGATAAGGATAACTAGGATAGGACTTCTAGTTCTTCATACCTTGCCAAGAGTTTATTTTTATTATTATTTTATCTTTCTTGTCATTCAACTAACTTTTTACCTTAATCCAAAACCCCAAAACACACTTTTTCATAACCAATAATAAGAACACCTCCCTGCAATTCCTTGAAAAGACGACCCGAGGTTTAAATACTCGGTTATCAATTTCAAAGGGGTTTGTTACTTGTGACAACCAAAACGTTTGTACGAAGGGATTTTTGTTGGTTTAGAAACTATATCTACAACGCGACTGTTTTATTAAAATTCTTTACTAGAAAAAATCCTAACGTCACTTCTCTCAATACAGAGTCAAATAAAACCCCCATATTCAAACTCTAAGTTTGGTGTTAAGAGGCCATCATCATGCTCTGAGTATCTGTGAGGCTCCATGAGAGCCCACTGTCAAGCTACTGACATTAAAGAAGTGCTTGTTGGGAGGCAACCCAATTTTACTTATCTATGTTAATTTCTATTTTCCATTGTTATTTTATGTTTTCTGTAAGTTGATGATCATGTGAAGTCACAAAAACAATTGAAAAAGCAAAAACAAACTGAAAAACAAAATGAAAAATAGCACACCATGGAGGAGAAGCCTACTGACGTTTAAACGCCAGTAAAGGCAGCATAATGGGCGTTAAACGCCCAGTCTGGCACCATTCTGGGCGTTTAACGCCAGAAATGGGCACCAGACTGGCGTTTAACGCCAGAAAAGGGCAAGAAGCTGGCGTTAAACGCCAGAAATGGGCAGCAACCTGGCGTTTAACGCCAGGATTGGCAGCAAAGGGCATTTTGCAAGCCTAATTGGTGCAGGGATGGGAAATCCTTGACACCTCAGGATCTGTGGACCCCACAGGATCCCCACTAACCTCAACTCACTCTCTCACTTCTTCACACCTTCTCATAATACTCTTCCCCAAATAACCTCCACCAATCACCTCCGTTACTCGCCAAAACCATCATACAAACCACCTACACCCACCCACTCAAATTCAAACCATCACTCCTTCCTTTTCCACATCATAACCACCTAAAACCCCCTTGGCCGAATAATTCACACACTTCCATCTCATCCATCTATTCTTCTTCTCCTCCTTTCTTTATTCTTTTGCTCGAGGACGAGCAAACCTTTTAAGTTTGGTGTTGAGAAAAAGCTCAGTTTTTTTTGTTTTTCCATTTATGGCACCAAAGGCCGGAGAAACCTCTAGAAAGAGGAATAGAAAGGCAATTGCTTCCACCTTCGAGTCATGAGAGATGGAGAGATTCATCTCAAATGTCCATCAAGACCACTTCTCATTGAAGAGGACAAGCCCATCACTAAGAAAAGAATGGAGCAAACAAGAGAGCCCACTCATGGACCTCAACAAGAGCATAAGGAAAATCATCATCATGAAATCCCTGAGATGCTTCAAGGGATGCATTTTCCTCCACAAAACTATTGGGAGCAAATGAACACCTCTCTAGGAGAATTAAGTTCCAACATAGGACAACTAAGGGTGGAGCACCAAGAGCATTCCATCCTCCTCCATGAAATTAGAGAAGACCAAAGAACCATGAGAGAGGAACAACAAAGGCAAGGAAGAGACATTGAGGAGCTCAAGCACTCCATAAGATCTTCAAGAGGAAGAACAAGCCGCCATCACTAAGGTGGACCCGTTCTTTAATTTCCTTGTTCTTTATTTTCTGTTTTTCGAAAATTATGCCTTATGTTTATTTATGTTTGTGTCTTTATTACATGATCATTAGTGTCTTAGTGTCTATGCCTTGAAGCTATGAAAATGAATCCATCACCTTTCTTAAATGAAAAATGTTTTTAAGTGAAAAAGAAAAAGAAGTGCATGAATTTCAAATTTTAAAACAGTTTAATTATTTTGATGTGGTGGCAATACTATTATTTTTCTGAATGAATGCTTGAACAGTGCATATTTTTGAATTTGATTGTTTATGAATGCTAAAATTGTTGGCTCTTGAAAGAATGATGGGAAAAGGAGAAATGTTATCTGATGATCTGAAAAATCATAAAATTGATTCTTGAAGCAAAAAAAAGCAGTGAAAAGCTTGTAGAAAAAAAGGATATATGCGAAAAAAAAAAGAGAGGCAAAAAAAAGAGAAAAGAAAAAGAAAGAAAAATAAAAGCAAGCAGAAAAAGCCAATACCCATTTAAACCAAAAGGCAAGGGTGATAAAAAGGATCCAAGGCTTTGAGCATCAGTGGATAGGAGGGCCCACAGGAATAAAATCCTGGCCTAAGCAGCTAAACCAAGCTGTCCCTAACCATGTGCTTGTGGCGTGAAGGTGTCAAGTGAAAACTTGAGACTGAGCGGTTAAAGTCGTGGTCCAAAAGCAAAAAGAGTGTGCTTAAGAGCTCTGGACACCTCTAATTGGAGACTCTAGCAAAGCTGAGTCACAATCTAAAAAGGTTCACCCAGTTATGTGTCTGTGGCATTTATGTATCCGGTGATAATACTGGAAAACAAAATGCTTAGGGTCACGGCCAAGACTCATAAAGTAGCTGTGTTCAAGAATCAACATACTTAACTACGAGAATCAATAACACTATCTGGATTCTGAGTTCCTATAGAAGCCAATCATTCTGAACTTCAAAGGATAAAGTGAGATGCCAAAACTATTCAGAGGCAAAAAGCTAAAAGCCCCGCTCATCTAATTAATACTGATCTTCATAGATGTTTTTGGAATTCATTGTATATTCTCTTCTTTTTATCCTATTTGATTTTTAGTTGCTTGGGAACAGGCAACAATTTAAGTTTGGTGTTGTGATGAGCGGATAATTTATACGCCTTTTGGCATTATTTTTAGTATGTTTTTAGTATATTTTAGTCAGTTTTTATTATGTTTTTATTAGTTTTTAAATAAAAATCACTTTTCTGGACTTTACTATGAGTTTGTGTATTTTTCTGTGATTTCAGGTATTTTCTGGCTGAAAATTGAGGGACCTGAGCATAAATCTGATTCAGAGGCTGAAAAAGGACTGTAGATGCTGTTGGATTCTGACCTCCCTGCACTCAAAGTAGATTTTCTGGAGCTACAGAATCCCAATTGGCGCGCTCTTAATTGTGTTGGAAAGTAGACATCCTGGGCTTTCCAGAAATATATAATAGTCTATATTTGCCCGAGATTTGATGGCCCAAACAGGCGTTCCAAGTCAGCTCAAGAATTCTGGCGTTTAACGCCAGAACTGGCATAAAAACTGGAGTTAAACGCCCAAACTGGCACAAAAGCTGGCGTTTAAGTCCAAGAAAAGTCTCTACACATGAAAGCTTCAATGCTCAGCCCAAGCACACACCAAGTGGGTCCCGAAAGTGGATTTTTACACTAAACACCCTAGCTTACTCATTTTCTGTAACCCTAGGTCACTAGTTTACTATAAAAACTACTTTTAGTGATTCATCTTGTACCTCATGACACTTTACACATTTCATATTGTATTCTCTACGGCATGAGTCTCTAAACTCCATTGTTGGGGGTGAGGAGCTCTGCTGTTCTTCATGAATTAATGCAATTACTACTGTTTTCCATTCTATCACGCTTACTTCTATTCTAAGATATTCATTCGCACTTCAACCTGATGAATGTGATGATCCGTGACAATCATCATCATTCTCACCTATGAACGCGTGCCTGACAACCACCTCCGTTCTACATGCAATCAAGCTTGAATGTGTATCTCTTAGGTTTCTAATCTAAGATTAGAACCTTCGTGGTATAAGCTAGAATTATTGGCGGTCATTCCTGAGATCCGGAACGTCTAAACCTTGTCTGTGGTATTCTGAGTAGGATCTGGGAAGGGATGATTGTGACGAGCTTCAAACTCACGAGTGTTGGGCGTAGTGACAGACGGAAAAGGATCAATGGATCCTATTCCGACATGATCGAGAACCGACAGATGATTAGCCGTGCGGTGACAACGCATTTGGAACATTTTCACTGAGAGGAAGGGAAGTAGCCATTGACAACGGTGATGCCCAACATAAAGCTTGCCATGGAAGGAGCCTTGCGTGCATGAAGAAGAAGATAGTAGGAATGTGATGAGCGGATAATTTATACGCTTTTTGGCATTGTTTTTAGTATATTTTTAGTAGAATCTAGTTACTTTTAGGGATGTTTTTAATAGATTTTATGTTAAATTCACATTTCTGGACTTTACTATGAGTTTGTGTGTTTTTCTGTGATTTCAGGTATTTTCTGGCTGAAATTGAGGGACTTGAGCAGAAATCAGATTCAGAGGTTGAAGAAGGACTGCTGATGCTGTTGGATTCAGACCTCCCAGCGCCAGAAAAGGAGCCAAAACCAGAGTTGAATGCCCAAACTGGCACAAAAGCTGGCGTTCAACTCCATGAAGGACCTCTACACGTGCAACACTCAAGCTTAGCCCAAGCACACACCAAGTGGGCCCCGGAAGTGGATTTATGCATCAATTACTTACTTCTGTAAACCCTAGTAGCTAGTTTATTATAAATAGGACCTTTTACTATTGTATTAGACATCTTTGGATTATATTTTGATCTATTGATCACGTTTTGGGGGCTGGCCATTTTGGCCATGCCTGGACCTTTCACTTATGTATTTTCACGGTAGAGTTTCTACACTCCATAGATTAAGGTGTGGAGCTCTGCTGTTCCTCAAAGATTAATGCAAAGTACTACTATTTTCTATTCAACTCATCTTATTTCGCTTCTAAGATATTCATTCGCACTTCAACCTGAATGTGATGAACGTGACAATCATCATCATTCCCTATGAACGCGTGCCTGACAACCACTTCCGTTCTACCTTAAACTGAATGAGTATCTCTTAGATCTCCTAACCAGAATCTTCGTGGCGTAAGCTAGAATAATGGCGGCATTCAAGAGAATCTGGAAGGTCTAAACCTTGTCTGTGGTATTCCGAGTAGGATTCAATGAATGAATGACTGTGACGAGCTCCAAACTCGCGATTGCAGGGCGTTAGTGACAGACGCAAAAGGATAGTAAATCCTATTCCAGCATGATCGAGAACCGACAGATGAATAGCCGTGCCGTGACAGGGTGCGTTGATCATTTTCACTGAGAGGATAAGATGAAGCCATTGACAAAGGTGATGCCTCCAGACGATTAGCCGTGCCGTGACAGGGCATTGGATCATTTTCCCGAGAGATGACCAAAAGTAGCCGTTGACAATGGTGATGTATCACATAAAGCCATCCATGGAAAGGAGTAAGATTGACTGGATGAAGATAGCAGGAAAGCAGAGGTTTAGAGGAACGAGAAGCATCTCTATTTGCTTATCTGAAATTCTCACCAATGAATTACATAAGTAATTCTATCCCTATTCTATTAATTATTATTCGAAAACACCATTATCAATTTATATCTGCCTAACTGAGATTTGCAAGGTGCCCATAGCTTGCTTCATACCAACAATCTCCGTGGGATTCGACCCTTACTCACGTAAGGTATTACTTGGACGACCCAGTGCACTTGCTGGTTAGTTAAACGGAGTTGTGAACCATGGTCTTGGCATCATGTTTTTGGCGCCATTACCAGGGAAAGAAAGAGCGATGAATTTTACATAATTAAAGTGTAATCACGATTCCGCGTACCAAGTTTTTGGCGCCGTTGCCGAGGATTGTTTGAGTTTGGACAACTAACGGTTCATCTTGTTGCTCAGATTAGGTAATTTTCTTTTTGTTTTGTTTTCAAAAATCTTTCAAAAATATTTTTCTTTGTTTTCGAAAAAAAATGTGTTTTCAAAAATATATTTTTCTTCAGAATTTTTAAGAATGAATTCTAGTGTTTCATGAAACATGTTGAATCCTATCTGGCTGTAAAGCCATACCCAAACTGCTTTGGGATTGGTATTCAACTAATCACTCCAGTCCATGTAATTATATACTAAAGCTTGGCTGGCTATTAAGCCATGCCTGACCCTTTGATTGGAGCTTTAGAGCATAAGATTCCTGGAATTCATATTAAAAATTTTGGAATCCTTATTTTTCTTTTTCAAAATAATTTTTCGAAAAATATAAAATAAAAATCCAAAAAAAAATTAGAAAATCACAAAAATAAAAAATATTTCATGTTTCTTGTTTGAGTCTTGAGTCATGTTATAAGTTTGGTGTCAATTGCATGTGCATCTTGCATTTTTCGAAAATTTCATGCATTCATAGTGTTCTTCATGATCTTCAAGTTGTTCTTGGTAAGTCTTCTTGTTTGATCTTGATGAGTTTTTGTTTTGTGTTGTATGGTGTTTTTCATATGCATTCTTGAATTCTTAGTGCATAAGCATTAAAGAATTCTAAGTTTGGTGTCTTGCATGTTTTCTTTGCATTAAAAATATTTCAAAATTGTGTCTATGATGTTCATCTTGACATTCAAAGTGTTCTTGGTGTTCATCTTGACATTCATAGCATTCTTGCATGCATTCATTATTTTGATCCATAACTTTCATGCATTGCATTATTTTTCTTGTTTTTCTTTCTCTTCATTAAAAATTCAAAAAAAAAAATCCTTCTCTTTTTCTCATCATCAAATTCGAAAATTTGAATTGACTTTTTCAAAATTTTTAAATTCTAGTTGTTTCTTATGAGTCAAATCAAATTTTCAATTTGAAAATCTTATCTTTTTTTAAAATCTTTTTCAAAAATCATACATTTTTCATTATTTTCGAAAAATTCAAAAATCTTTTCAAGATATTTTTCAAAAATCTTTTTCTTATCTTTATCAAAATTTTCGAAAATAATATTAACAATTAATGTTTTGATTCAAAAATTTCAAGTTTGTTACTTGCTTGTTAAGAAAGATTCAAACTTTAAGTTCTAGAATCATATCTTGTGATTTCTTGTGAATCAAGTCATTAATTGTGATTTTAAAAATCAAATCTTTTTCAAAAGTAATTCCTATCATATCTTTTCAAATTATATTCTTATCTTATCTTTTTCAAAAATCTAATTTCAAAATATCTTCTCCAACT
Organism: Arachis hypogaea; assembly: GCF_003086295.3. Lineage (NCBI taxonomy): Eukaryota > Viridiplantae > Streptophyta > Magnoliopsida > Fabales > Fabaceae > Arachis > Arachis hypogaea. The sequence goes on along the minus strand of NC_092051.1, from coordinate 82,772,818 downwards.
TCCTAACTTCTCATCTTTTCAAAATTTGTTTCAACTAACTAACTAACTTTTTGTTTGTTTCTTAACTTTTTCAAAACTACCTAACTAACTCTCTCTCTCTAATTTTCGAAAATATCTTCCCTCTTTTTCAAAAATTTCTTTTTAATTAACTAATTATTCTTATTTTTATTTTTGATTTTAAGAATTTTCGAAAAAAACTACTAACCTTTTTCAAAAACTATTTTCAAAAATCACTAACTATTTTTCAAAAATTATTTTCGAAATTTCCCATCTCTCATCTCATTCTATTTATTTATTCATCCACTAACATCTCCCCCTCACCCACCAAAAATCCGAACCCTCTCTCTCTCTTTCTGAGTTCAGATTTTTCTCTTCTTCTTTTCTTCTACTAACAATAAGGAACCTCTTTACTGTGACATAGAGGATTCCTCTTCTTTTCTTTTTCTCTTCTCTTTCTTATGAGCAGGGACAAAGAAAAAGGCATTCTTGTTGAAGCTGATCCAGAACCTGAAAGGACACTAAAGAGGAAACTAAGAGAAGCTAAATTACAACAATCCAGAGACAACTTGATTGAAAATTTCGAACAAGTAAAGGAAATGGCAGCCGAACCCAACAACAATGCAAGGAGAATGCTTGGTGACTTTACTGCACCTAATCCCAACTTTGAGCAAACAACTTTACTGCATCTCCATTCCTGCCATTAGAGCAAACAACTTTGAGCTGAAACCTCAACTAGTTTCTCTGATGCAGCAGAACTGCAAGTTTCATGGACTTCCATCTGAAGATCCTTTTCAGTTCTTAACTGAATTCTTGCAGATATCTGATACTGTTAAGACTAATGGAGTAGATCCTGAAGTCTACAGGCTCATGCTTTTCCCGTTTGCTGTAAGAGACAGAGCTAGAATATGGTTGGACTCTCAACCTAAAGACAGCCTGAACTCTTGGGATAAGCTGGTCACGGCTTTCTTAGCCAAGTTCTTTCCTCCTCAAAAGCTGAGCAAGCTTAGAGTGGATGTTCAAACCTTCAAACAGAAAGAAGGTGAATCCCTCTATGAAGCCTGGGAGAGATAAAAAGGATTGACCAAAAAGTGTCCTACTGACATGCTTTCAGAATGGACCATCCTAGATATATTCTATGATGGTTTATCTGAGCTATCAAAGTTGTCATTGGATACCTCTGCAGGTGGATCCATTCACCTAAAGAAAACGCCTGCAGAAGCTCAAGAACTCATTGACATGGTTGCTAATAACCAGTTCATGTACACTTCTGAGAGGAATCCTGTGAGTAATGGGACGCCTATGAAGAAGGGAGTTCTTGAAGTTGATACTCTGAATGCCATATTGGCTCAGAACAAAATATTAACTCAGCAAGCCAATATGATTTTCCAGAGTCTGAATGGAATGCAAGCTGCATCCAACAGTACTCAAGAGGCATCTTCTGAAGAAGAAGCTTATGATCCTGAAAACCCTGCAATAGCAGAGGTAAATTACATGGGTGAACCTTATGGAAACACCTATAATTCATCATGGAGAAATCATCCAAATTTCTCATGGAAGGATCAAAAGCCTCAACAAGGCTTTAATAATGGTGGAAGAAACAGGTTTAGCAATAGTAGGCCTTTTCCATCATCCACTTAGCAACAGACAGAGAATTCTGAGCAGAATCCATCTAGCTTAGCAAACTTAGTCTCTGATCTATCTAAGGCCACTGTGAGTTTCATGAATGAAACAAGGTCTTCCATTAGAAATTTGGAAGTACAAGTGGGCCAGCAGAGTAAAAGAATCACTGAAATCCATCCTAGTACTCTCCCAAGCAATGCAAAAGAGAATCCAAAAGGAGAGTGCAAGGCCATTGACATAACCAAAATGGCCGAACCCAAGGAGGGAGAGGAGGACGTGAATCCCAAGGAGAAAGACCTCCTAGGACGTCCAGTGATCAATAAGGAGCTTCCCTCTGAGGAACCAAAGGACTCTGAGGCTCATCTAGAGACCATAGAGGTTCCATTAAACCTCCTTATGACCTTCATGAGCTCTGATGAGTATTCCTCTTCTGAAGAGAATGAGGATGTTACTGAAGAGCAAACTGCCAAGTTTCTTGGTGCAATCATGAAGCTGAATGCCAAATTATTTGGCATTGATGCTTGGGAAGTTGAACTTCCCTTGTTCATCAATGAACTAAGTGATCTGGATCAACTGACATTGCCTCAGAAGAGACAGGATCCTGGAAAGTTCATAATACCTTGTACTATAGGCACCATGATCTTTAAGGCTCTGTGTGACCTTGGTTCAGGGATAAACCTCATGCCCCTCTCTGTAATAGAGAAACTGGGAATCTATGGGGTGCAAACTGCTAAAATCTCATTAGAGATGGTAGACAATTCAAGAAAACAGGCATATGGACAAGTAGAGGACGTATTAGTAAAGGTTGAAGGCCTTTACATCCCTGCTGATTTCATAGTCTTGGATACTGGAAAGGAAGAGGATGAATCCATCATCCTAGGAAGACCTTTCCTGGCCACAGCAAGAGCTGTGATTGATGTGGACAGAGGAGAATTGATCCTTCAATTAAATGAGGACAACCTTGTGTTTATAACTCAAGGATCTCTCTCTGCATCCATGGAGAGGAAGCATAAAAAGCTTCTCTCAAAGCAGAGTCAAACAAAGCCCCCACAGTCAAACTCTAAGTTTGGTTTTGGGAGGCCACAACCAAACTCTAAGTTTGGTGTTGAACTCCCATATCCAAACTCTAAGTTTAGTGTTGGAGAGTCTCAACAAAGCTCTGCACATCTGTGAGGCTCCATGAGAGCCCACTGTCAAGCTACTGACATTAAAGAAGCGCTTGTTGGGAGGCAACCCAATTTTTATCTAACTATATTCTTCTTAGTTATATGTCTTTATAGGTTCATGATCATGAGGAGTCACAAAATAAATATAAAAATTGAAAACGGAATCAAAAACAGCAGAAGAAAAATCACACCCTGGAGGAGCATCTGCCTGGCGTTCAACGCCAGAACAGAGCATGGTTCTGGTGCTGAACGCCCAAAATGGGCAGCATCCTGGCGCTGAACGCCCAGAACAAGCATGGTTCTGGCGTTCAATGCCAGAAATGACAACAAATGGGCGTTGAATGCCCAAAATGGGCACCAACCTGGCGCTGAACGCCCAGAGTTGTGTGCAAGGGCATTTTACATGCCTAAATTGGTGCAGGGATGTAAATGCCTTGACACCTCAGGATCTGTGGACCCCATAGGATCATCTCAGGATCTGTGGACTCCACAGGATCATCTCAGGATCTGTGGACCCCACAGGATCCCCACCTACCTCATCATCTCTCTTTCCATTCATGATCATCCCTTCTGTTTTCCATTTACCACTCACATCCATACACCCACTACCTTCAAAATTCAACATCTCTCTCCCACCCAACCCCACCCATATGGCCGAATACACACATCCATCCATCTCCTCCATATCTTCTTCTTCTTCTTCTTCTATTCTTTCTTCTTTTTGCTCGAGGGCGAGCAACATTCTAAGTTTGGTGTGGTAAAAGCATAGCTTTTTTGTTTTTTTCCATAACCATTGATGGCTCCTAAGGCCAGAGAAACCTCTAGAAAGAGGAAAGGGAAAACAAAAGCTTCCATCAAGGATCTATAGCTCAGTGGTAGAACATTTGACTGCAAATCAAGAGATCCCTGAGATACCTCAGGGGATACATTTTCTTCCACACAATTATTGGAAGCAACTAAGGATGGAACATCAAGAGCACTCCATCATCCTTCATGAAATAAGAGAAGATCAAAAAGCAAGGAAAGGAGGAGCAACAAAGACAAGGAAGAGACATAAAAGAGCTCAATGACATCATTGGTTCCTCAAGAAGGAAACGCCACCATCACTAAGGTGGATTCATTCCTTGTTCTTATTTCTTCTGTTTTTCGTTTTCTATGTTATGTGCTTATCTATGTTTGTGTCTTCATTACATGATCATTAGTAGTTAGTAACTATGTCTTAAAGTTATGAATGTCCTATGAATCCATCACCTCTCTTAAATGAAAAAATGTTTTAATTCAAAAGAACAAGAAGTACATGAGTTTTGAACTTATCCTTGAACTTAGTTTAATTATATTGATGTGGTGACAATGCTTCTTGTTTTCTGAATGTATGCTTGAACAGTGCATATGTCTTTTGAAGTTGTTGTTTAAGAATGTTAAATATGTTGGCTCTTGAAAGAATGATGACAAGGAGACATGTTATTTGATAATCTGAAAAATCATAAAAATAATTCTTGAAGCAAGTAAAAGCAGCAAAGAACAAAGCTTGCAGAAAAAAAAATAGGCGAAAAAAAAATAGAAAGAAAAAAAAAAGAAAAAGAAAAAGCAAGCAGAAAAAGCCAAAGCTCTTAAAACCAAGAGGCAAGAGCAAAAAGTCAATAACCCTTAAAACCAAAAGGCAAGGGAAATAAAAAGGATCCCAAGGCCTTGAGCATCAGTGGATAGGAGGGCCTACAGGGATAAAATCCTGGCCTAAGCGGCTAAACCAAGCTGTCCCTAACCATGTGCTTGTGGCGTGTAGGTGTCAAGTGAAAACTTGAGACTGAGCGGTTAAAGTCAAGGTCCAAAGCAAAATAAGAGTGTGCTTAAGAACCCTGGACACCTCTAATTGGGGACTTTAGCAAAGCTGAGTCACAATCTGAAAAGGTTCACCCAATTATGTGTCTGTGGCATTTATGTATCCGCTGGTAATACTGGAAAACAAAGTGCTTAGGGCCACGGCCAAGACTCATAAAACAGCTGTGTTCAAGAATCATCATACTGAACTAGGAGAATCAATAACACTATCTGAACTCTGAGTTCCTATAGATGCCAATCATTCTGAACCTCAATGGATAAAGTGAGATGCCAAAACTATTCAAGAGGCAAAAAGCTACAAGTCCCGCTCATCTGATTGGAGCTATGTTTCATTGATAGTTTGGAATTTATAGTAAATTCTATTCTTTTATCCTATTTTGATTTTCAGTTGCTTGGGGACAAGCAACAATTTAAGTTTGGTGTTGTGATGAGCGGATAATTTATACGCTTTTTGGCATTGTTTTTAGTATATTTTTAGTAGAATCTAGTTACTTTTAGGGATGTTTTTAATAGATTTTATGTTAAATTCACATTTCTGTACTTTACTATGAGTTTGTGTGTTTTTATGTGATTTCAGGTATTTTCTGGCTGAAATTGAGGGACTTGAGCAAAAATCAGATTCAGAGGTTGAAGAAGGACTGCTGATGCTGTTGGATTCTGACCTTCCTGTACTCAAAGTGGATTTTCTGGAGCTACAGAACTCGAAATGGCGCGCTTCCAATTGCGTTGGAAAGTAGACATCCAGGGCGTTCCAGAAATATATAATAGTCCATACTTTAGCCAAGAATAGATGACATAAACTGGCGTTCAACGCCAGCTTTCTGCCCAAATCTGGCGTCCAGCGCCAGAAAAGGAGCCAAAACCAGAGTTGAACACCCAAACTGGCACAAAAGCTGGCGTTCAACTCCAAGAAGGACCTCTACACGTGCAACACTCAAGCTCAGCCCAAGCACACACCAAGTGGGCCCCGGAAGTGGATTTATGCATCAATTACTTACTTTTGTAAACCCTAGTAGCTAGTTTATTATAAATAGGACCTTTTACTATTGTATTAGACATCTTTGGATTATATTTTGATCTATTGATCACGTTTTGGGGGCTGGCCATTTTGGCCATGCCTGGACCTTTCACTTATGTATTTTCACGGTAGAGTTTCTACACTCCATAGATTAAGGTGTGGAGCTCTGCTGTTCCTCAAAGATTAATGCAAAGTACTACTATTTTCTATTCAACTCATCTTATTTCGCTTCTAAGATATTCATTCGCACTTCAACCTGAATGTGATGAACGTGACAATCATCATCATTCCCTATGAACGCGTGCCTGACAACCACTTCCGTTCTACCTTAAACTGAATGAGTATCTCTTAGATCTCCTAACCAGAATCTTCGTGGCGTAAGCTAGAATAATGGCGGCATTCAAGAGAATCTGGAAGGTCTAAACCTTGTCTGTGGTATTCCGAGTAGGATTCAATGAATGAATGACTGTGACGAGCTCCAAACTCGCGATTGCAGGGCGTTAGTGACAGACGCAAAAGGATAGTAAATCCTATTCCAGCATGATCGAGAACCGACAGATGAATAGCCGTGCCGTGACAGGGTGCGTTGATCATTTTCACTGAGAGGATAAGATGAAGCCATTGACAAAGGTGATGCCTCCAGACGATTAGCCGTGCCGTGACAGGGCATTGGATCATTTTCCCGAGAGATGACCAAAAGTAGCCGTTGACAATGGTGATGTATCACATAAAGCCATCCATGGAAAGGAGTAAGATTGACTGGATGAAGATAGCAGGAAAGCAGAGGTTTAGAGGAACGAGAAGCATCTCTATTTGCTTATCTGAAATTCTCACCAATGAATTACATAAGTAATTCTATCCCTATTCTATTAATTATTATTCGAAAACACCATTATCAATTTATATCTGCCTAACTGAGATTTGCAAGGTGACCATAGCTTGCTTCATACCAACAATCTCCGTGGGATTCGACCCTTACTCACGTAAGGTATTACTTGGACGACCCAGTGCACTTGCTGGTTAGTTAAACGGAGTTGTGAACCATGGTCTTGGCATCATGTTTTTGGCGCCATTACCAGGGAAAGAAAGAGCGATGAATTTTACATAATTAAAGTGTAATCACGATTCCGCGTACCAAGTTTTTGGCGCCGTTGCCGAGGATTGTTTGAGTTTGGACAACTAACGGTTCATCTTGTTGCTCAGATTAGGTAATTTTCTTTTTGTTTTGTTTTCAAAAATCTTTCAAAAATATTTTTCTTTGTTTTCGAAAAAAAAAATGTGTTTTCAAAAATATATTTTTCTTCAGAATTTTTAAGAATGAATTCTAGTGTTTCATGAAACATGTTGAATCCTATCTGGCTGTAAAGCCATACCCAAACTGCTTTGGGATTGGTATTCAACTAATCACTCCAGTCCATGTAATTATATACTAAAGCTTGGCTGGCTATTAAGCCATGCCTGACCCTTTGATTGGAGCTTTAGAGCATAAGATTCCTGGAATTCATATTAAAAATTTTGGAATCCTTATTTTTCTTTTTCAAAATAATTTTTCGAAAAATATAAAATAAAAATCCAAAAAAAATTAGAAAATCACAAAAATAAAAAATATTTCATGTTTCTTGTTTGAGTCTTGAGTCATGTTATAAGTTTGGTGTCAATTGCATGTGCATCTTGCATTTTTCGAAAATTTCATGCATTCATAGTGTTCTTCATGATCTTCAAGTTGTTCTTGGTAAGTCTTCTTGTTTGATCTTGATGAGTTTTTGTTTTGTGTTGTATGGTGTTTTTCATATGCATTCTTGAATTCTTAGTGCGTAAGCATTAAAGAATTCTAAGTTTCGTGTCTTGCATGTTTTCTTTGCATTAAAAATATTTCAAAATTGTGTCTATGATGTTCATCTTGACATTCAAAGTGTTCTTGGTGTTCATCTTGACATTCATAGCATTCTTGCATGCATTCATTATTTTGATCCATAACTTTCATGCATTGCATTATTTTTCTTGTTTTTCTTTCTCTTCATTAAAAATTCAAAAAAAAAATCCTTCTCTTTTTCTCATCATCAAATTCGAAAATTTGAATTGACTTTTTCAAAATTTTTAAATTCTAGTTGTTTCTTATGAGTCAAATCAAATTTTCAATTTGAAAATCTTATCTTTTTTTAAAATCTTTTTCAAAAATCATACATTTTTCATTATTTTCGAAAAATTCAAAAATCTTTTTCAAGATATTTTTCAAAAATCTTTTTCTTATCTTTATCAAAATTTTCGAAAATAATATTAACAATTAATGTTTTGATTCAAAAATTTCAAGTTTGTTACTTGCTTGTTAAGAAAGATTCAAACTTTAAGTTCTAGAATCATATCTTGTGATTTCTTGTGAATCAAGTCATTAATTGTGATTTTAAAAATCAAATCTTTTTCAAAAGTAATTCCTATCATATCTTTTCAAATTATATTCTTATCTTATCTTTTTCAAAAATCTAATTTCAAAATATCTTCTCCAACTTCCTAACTTCTCATCTTTTCAAAATTTGTTTCAACTAACTAACTAACTTTTTGTTTGTTTCTTAACTTTTTCAAAACTACCTAACTAACTCTCTCTCTCTAATTTTCGAAAATATCTTCCCTCTTTTTCAAAAATTTCTTTTTAATTAACTAATTATTCTTATTTTTATTTTTGATTTTAAGAATTTTCGAAAAAAACTACTAACCTTTTTCAAAAACTATTTTCAAAAATCACTAACTATTTTTCAAAAATTATTTTCGAAATTTCCCATCTCTCATCTCATTCTATTTATTTATTCATCCACTAACATCTCCCCCTCACCCACCAAAAATCCGAACCCTCTCTCTCTCTTTCTGAGTTCAGATTTTTCTCTTCTTCTTTTCTTCTACTAACAATAAGGAACCTCTTTACTGTGACATAGAGGATTCCTCTTCTTTTCTTTTTCTCTTCTCTTTCTTATGAGCAGGGACAGAGAAAAAGGCATTCTTGTTGAAGCTGATCCAGAACCTGAAAGGACACTAAAGAGGAAACTAAGAGAAGCTAAATTACAACAATCCAGAGACAACTTGATTGAAAATTTCGAACAAGTAAAGGAAATGGCAGCCGAACCCAACAACAATGCAAGGAGAATGCTTGGTGACTTTACTGCACCTAATCCCAACTTTGAGCAAACAACTTTACTGCATCTCCATTCCTGCCATTAGAGCAAACAACTTTGAGCTGAAACCTCAACTAGTTTCTCTGATGCAGCAGAACTGCAAGTTTCATGGACTTCCATCTGAAGATCCTTTTCAGTTCTTAACTGAATTCTTGCAGATATCTGATACTGTTAAGACTAATGGAGTAGATCCTGAAGTCTACAGGCTCATGCTTTTCCCGTTTGCTGTAAGAGACAGAGCTAGAATATGGTTGGACTCTCAACCTAAAGACAGCCTGAACTCTTGGGATAAGCTGGTCACGGCTTTCTTAGCCAAGTTCTTTCCTCCTCAAAAGCTGAGCAAGCTTAGAGTGGATGTTCAAACCTTCAAACAGAAAGAAGGTGAATCCCTCTATGAAGCCTGGGAGAGATAAAAAGGATTGACCAAAAAGTGTCCTACTGACATGCTTTCAGAATGGACCATCCTAGATATATTCTATGATGGTTTATCTGAGCTATCAAAGTTGTCATTGGATACCTCTGCAGGTGGATCCATTCACCTAAAGAAAACGCCTGCAGAAGCTCAAGAACTCATTGACATGGTTGCTAATAACCAGTTCATGTACACTTCTGAGAGGAATCCTGTGAGTAATGGGACGCCTATGAAGAAGGGAGTTCTTGAAGTTGATACTCTGAATGCCATATTGGCTCAGAACAAAATATTAACTCAGCAAGCCAATATGATTTTCCAGAGTCTGAATGGAATGCAAGCTGCATCCAACAGTACTCAAGAGGCATCTTCTGAAGAAGAAGCTTATGATCCTGAAAACCCTGCAATAGCAGAGGTAAATTACATGGGTGAACCTTATGGAAACACCTATAATTCATCATGGAGAAATCATCCAAATTTCTCATGGAAGGATCAAAAGCCTCAACAAGGCTTTAATAATGGTGGAAGAAACAGGTTTAGCAATAGCAGGCCTTTTCCATCATCCACTTAGCAACAGACAGAGAATTCTGAGCAGAATCCATCTAGCTTAGCAAACTTAGTCTCTGATCTATCTAAGGCCACTGTGAGTTTCATGAATGAAACAAGGTCTTCCATTAGAAATTTGGAAGTACAAGTGGGCCAGCTGAGTAAAAGAATCACTGAAATCCATCCTAGTACTCTCCCAAGCAATGCAAAAGAGAATCCAAAAGGAGAGTGCAAGGCCATTGACATAACCAAAATGGCCGAACCCAAGGAGGGAGAGGAGGACGTGAATCCCAAGGAGAAAGACCTCCTGGGACGTCCAGTGATCAATAAGGAGCTTCCCTCTGAGGAACCAAAGGACTCTGAGGCTCATCTAGAGACCATAGAGGTTCTATTAAACCTCCTTATGACCTTCATGAGCTCTGATGAGTATTCCTCTTCTGAAGAGAATGAGGATGTTACTGAAGAGCAAACTGCCAAGTTTCTTGGTGCAATCATGAAGCTGAATGCCAAATTATTTGGCATTGATGCTTGGGAAGTTGAACTTCCCTTGTTCATCAATGAACTAAGTGATCTGGATCAACTGACATTGCCTCAGAAGAGACAGGATCCTGGAAAGTTCATAATACCTTGTACTATAGGCACCATGATCTTTAAGGCTCTGTGTGACCTTGGTTCAGGGATAAACCTCATGCCCCTCTCTGTAATAGAGAAACTGGGAATCTATGGGGTGCAAACTGCTAAAATCTCATTAGAGATGGCAGACAATTCAAGAAAACAGGCATATGGACAAGTAGAGGACGTATTAGTAAAGGTTGAAGGCCTTTACATCCCTGCTGATTTCATAGTCTTGGATACTAGAAAGGAAGAGGATGAATCCATCATCCTAGGAAGACCTTTCCTGGCCACAGCAAGAGCTGTGATTGATGTGGACAGAGGAGAATTGATCCTTCAATTAAATGAGGACAACCTTGTGTTTATAACTCAAGGATCTCTCTCTGCATCCATGGAGAGGAAGCATAAAAAGCTTCTCTCAAAGCAGAGTCAAACAAAGCCCCCACAGTCAAACTCTAAGTTTGGTGTTGGGAGGCCACAACCAAACTCTAAGTTTGGTGTTGAACTCCCATATCCAAACTCTAAGTTTAGTGTTGGAGAGTCTCAACAAAGCTCTGCACATCTGTGAGGCTCCATGAGAGCCCACTGTCAAGCTACTGACATTAAAGAAGCGCTTGTTGGGAGGCAACCCAATTTTTATCTAACTATATTCTTCTTAGTTATATGTCTTTATAGGTTCATGATCATGAGGAGTCACAAAATAAATATAAAAATTGAAAACGGAATCAAAAACAGCAGAAGAAAAATCACACCCTGGAGGAGCATCTGCCTGGCGTTCAACGCCAGAACAGAGCATGGTTCTGGTGCTGAACGCCCAAAATGGGCAGCATCCTGGCGCTGAACGCCCAGAACAAGCATGGTTCTGGCGTTCAATGCCAGAAATGACAACAAATGGGCGTTGAATGCCCAAAATGGGCACCAACCTGGCGCTGAACGCCCAGAGTTGTGTGCAAGGGCATTTTACATGCCTAAATTGGTGCAGGGATGTAAATGCCTTGACACCTCAAGATCTGTGGACCCCATAGGATCATCTCAGGATCTGTGGACTCCACAGGATCATCTCAGGATCTGTGGACCCCACAGGATCCCCACCTACCTCATCATCTCTCTTTCCATTCATGATCATCCCTTCTGTTTTCCATTTACCACTCACATCCATACACCCACTACCTTCAAAATTCAACATCTCTCTCCCACCCAACCCCACCCATATGGCCGAATACACACATCCATCCATCTCCTCCATATCTTCTTCTTCTTCTTCTTCTATTCTTTCTTCTTTTTGCTCGAGGGCGAGCAACATTCTAAGTTTGGTGTGGTAAAAGCATAGCTTTTTTGTTTTTTTCCATAACCATTGATGGCTCCTAAGGCCAGAGAAACCTCTAGAAAGAGGAAAGGGAAAACAAAAGCTTCCATCAAGGATCTATAGCTCAGTGGTAGAACATTTGACTGCAAATCAAGAGATCCCTGAGATACCTCAGGGGATACATTTTCTTCCACACAATTATTGGAAGCAACTAAGGATGGAACATCAAGAGCACTCCATCATCCTTCATGAAATAAGAGAAGATCAAAAAGCAAGGAAAGGAGGAGCAACAAAGACAAGGAAGAGACATAAAAGAGCTCAATGACATCATTGGTTCCTCAAGAAGGAAACGCCACCATCACTAAGGTGGATTCATTCCTTGTTCTTATTTCTTCTGTTTTTCGTTTTCTATGTTATGTGCTTATCTATGTTTGTGTCTTCATTACATGATCATTAGTAGTTAGTAACTATGTCTTAAAGTTATGAATGTCCTATGAATCCATCACCTCTCTTAAATGAAAAAATGTTTTAATTCAAAAGAACAAGAAGTACATGAGTTTTGAACTTATCCTTGAACTTAGTTTAATTATATTGATGTGGTGACAATGCTTCTTGTTTTCTGAATGTATGCTTGAACAGTGCATATGTCTTTTGAAGTTGTTGTTTAAGAATGTTAAATATGTTGGCTCTTGAAAGAATGATGACAAGGAGACATGTTATTTGATAATCTGAAAAATCATAAAAACGATTCTTGAAGCAAGTAAAAGCAGCAAAGAACAAAGCTTGCAGAAAAAAAAATAGGCGAAAAAAAAATAGAAAGAAAAAAAAAAGAAAAAGAAAAAGCAAGCAGAAAAAGCCAAAGCTCTTAAAACCAAGAGGCAAGAGCAAAAAGCCAATAATCCTTAAAACCAAAAGGCAAGGGAAATAAAAAGGATCCCAAGGCCTTGAGCATCAGTGGATAGGAGGGCCTACAGGGATAAAATCCTGGCCTAAGCGGCTAAACCAAGCTGTCCCTAACCATGTGCTTGTGGCGTGTAGGTGTCAAGTGAAAACTTGAGACTGAGCGGTTAAAGTCAAGGTCCAAAGCAAAATAAGAGTGTGCTTAAGAACCCTGGACACCTCTAATTGGGGACTTTAGCAAAGCTGAGTCACAATCTGAAAAGGTTCACCCAATTATGTGTCTGTGGCATTTATGTATCCGCTGGTAATACTGGAAAACAAAGTGCTTAGGGCCACGGCCAAGACTCATAAAACAGCTGTGTTCAAGAATCATCATACTGAACTAGGAGAATCAATAACACTATCTGAACTCTGAGTTCCTATAGATGCCAATCATTCTGAACCTCAATGGATAAAGTGAGATGCCAAAACTATTCAAGAGGCAAAAAGCTACAAGTCCCGCTCATCTGATTGGAGCTATGTTTCATTGATAGTTTGGAATTTATAGTAAATTCTATTCTTTTTATCCTATTTTGATTTTCAGTTGCTTGGGGACAAGCAACAATTTAAGTTTGGTGTTGTGATGAGCGGATAATTTATACGCTTTTTGGCATTGTTTTTAGTATATTTTTAGTAGAATCTAGTTACTTTTAGGGATGTTTTTAATAGATTTTATGTTAAATTCACATTTCTGTACTTTACTATGAGTTTGTGTGTTTTTATGTGATTTCAGGTATTTTCTGGCTGAAATTGAGGGACTTGAGCCAAAATCAGATTCAGAGGTTGAAGAAGGACTGCTGATGCTGTTGGATTCTGACCTTCCTGTACTCAAAGTGGATTTTCTAGAGCTACAGAACTCGAAATGGCGCGCTTCCAATTGCGTTGGAAAGTAGACATCCAGGGCTTTCCAGAAATATATAATAGTCCATACTTTAGCCAAGAATAGATGACATAAACTGGCGTTCAACGCCAGCTTTCTGCCCAAATCTGGCGTCCAGCGCCAGAAAAGGAGCCAAAACCAGAGTTGAACACCCAAACTGGCACAAAAGCTGGTGTTCAACTCCAAGAAGGACCTCTACACGTGCAACACTCAAGCTCAGCCCAAGCACACACCAAGTGGGCCCCGGAAGTGGATTTATGCATCAATTACTTACTTCTGTAAACCCTAGTAGCTAGTTTATTATAAATAGGACCTTTTACTATTGTATTAGACATCTTTGGATTATCTTTTGATCTATTGATCACGTTTTGGGTGCTGGCCATCTCGGCCATGCCTGGACCTTTCACTTATGAATTTTCACGATAGAGTTTCTACACTCTATAGATTAAGGTGTGGAGCTCTGCTGTTCCTCAAAGATTAATGCAAAGTACTACTGTTTTCTATTCAACTCATCTTATTTCGCTTCTAAGATATTCATTCGCACTTCAATCTGAATGTGATGAACGTGACAATCATCGTCATTCCCTATGAACGCGTGCCTGACAACCACTTCTGTTCTACCTTAGACTGAATGAGTATCTCATAGATCTCCTAACCAGAATCTTCGTGGCGTAAGCTAGAATGATGGCGGCATTCAAGAGAATCCGGAAGGTCTAAACCTTGTCTGTGGTATTCCGAGTAGGATTCAATGAATGAATGACTGTGACGAGCTCCAAACTCGCGATTGCAGGGCGTTAGTGACAGACGCAAAAGGATAGTAAATCTTATTCCAGCATGATCGAGAACCGACAGATGAATAGCCGTGCCGTGACAGGGTGCGTTGATCATTTTCACTGAGAGGATAAGATAAAGCCATTGACAAAGGTGATGCCTCCAGACGATTAGCCGTGCCGTGACAGGGCATTGGATCATTTTCCCGAGAGATGACCAAAAGTAGCCGTTGACAATGGTGATGTATCACATAAAGCCAGCCATGGAAAGGAGTAAGATTGACTGGATGAAGATAGCAGGAAAGCAGAGGTTTAGAGGAACGAGAAGCATCTCTATTCGCTTATCTGAAATTCTCACCAATGAATTACATAAGTATTTCTATCCCTATTCTATTAATTATTATTCGAAAACACCATTATCAATTTATATCTGCCTAACTGAGATTTGCAAGGTGACCATAGCTTGCTTCATACCAACAATCTCCGTGGGATTCGACCCTTACTCACGTAAGGTATTACTTGGACGACCCAGTGCACTTGCTGGTTAGTTACACGGAGTTGTGAACCATGGTCTTGGCATCATGTTTTTGGCGCCATTACCAGGGAAAGAAAGAGCGATGAATTTTACATAATTAAAGTGTAATCACGATTCCGCGTACCAGAAAGCAGAGATTCAGAAGACAAAGCATCTCCAAAGCCTCAACCTGTTCTTCATTATTGCATAACAAGTATTTATTTCATGTTCTTTTACTTTTTACAATCAAATCTGAGAATTATTGATATCCTGACTAAGAGTTACAAGATAACCATAGCTTGCTTCAAGCCGACAATCTCCGTGGGATCGACCTTTACTCACGTAAGGTATTACTTGGATGACCCAGTGCACTTGCTGGTTAGTTGTGCGGAGTTGCAAAAGTGTGATTGTAATTTCGAGCACCAGTAAGCCCAGTACAAGTGGTGCCCAAGAAGTCTGGCGTCACTACAGTGAAGAATGAGCATGGAGATCTCATTGCAACCAGAGTTCAGAACGCCTGGAGGGTCTGCATTGACTACAGATGCCTCAACCAGGCCACTCGTAAGGATCACTATCCTCTTCCATTCATTGATCAAATGCTGGATCGCCTGTCAGGTAAATCACATTATTGTTTTTTAGATGGTTACATATGTTATTTCCAGATTCATATAGCTCCTGAGAATCAGGAAAAGACCACTTTTACATGTCCTTTTGGGACTTATGCTTACAAGAGAATACCCTTTGGCTTGTGCAATGCACCAGCTACCTTCCAACGGTGCATGATGAGTCTTTTCTCTGATCTTATTGAGGACTGTATGGAAGTTTTTATGGATGATTTTAGTGTATACGGCGATTCCTTTAGCCTTTGCTTAGATGGATTATCTAGAGTATTAGATAGATGTGTCAGTACAAACCTTGTATTAAATTTTGAAAAATGTCACTTTATGGTAAAACAAGGTATTGTACTAGGACATGTTGTGTCTAATACTGGCATTTCTGTAGATCCAGCAAAGGTGGATGTTATTTCTAGTTTATCTTACTCCTCCTCTGTGAGGGAAGTCCGTTCATTCCTTGGCCATGTAGGTTTTTACAGGAGATTCATTAAGGACTTCAGTAAGGTAGCACTTCCCTTATCCAGGCTACTGCAGAAGGATATAGAGTTCGAGTTCAGTGAGGATTGCAAACAAGCATTTGATAAGCTGAAGACCGCCTTGACTCAAGCTCCAATTGTGAGAGGACCAGATTGGAGCCAGCCATTTGAAATAATGTGCGACGCCTCCAACCATGCAGTAGGAGCAGCACTGGCTCAGCGTGAAGGTAAGGACCCCTTTGTTATTGCTTATTCGTCTAAAACTTTAGATGCCGCTCAGCCCAATTACACCACTACTGAGAAAGAGCTTCTTGCTATTGTTTTTGCTCTGGATAAATTCAGAGCCTATTTACTTGGTGCGAAGGTAGTAGTGTACTCAGACCACGCAGCTCTAAAGTATCTATTAGCTAAAAAGGAATCCAAACCAAGGCTCATACGTTGGATACTGCTATTACAAGAATTTGATTTAGAAATTAAGGATAGGAGTGGTAAACAGAATTTAGTGGCAGACCATTTGAGTCGCCTTGAGCACATTACAGATGACCCCACTCCTATAGCTGATAATTTCCCATTTGATAACCTACAAGTAGTATCTGAGGTAGTCCCTTGGTATGCACCTGTAGCTAATTATCTAGTTAGCCGAACCTTTCCTCCAAACTTTTCTAAGTATCAAAGAGACAAACTGAAAAGTGAGTCTAAATATTATATATGGGATGACCCATATTTATGGAGATGTGGCGCTGACCAGGTAATTAGACAGTGTGTGCCTCAATCAGAATTCCAGTCCATCTTAGAGGCCTGTCACTCATCTGAGAGTGGAGGACATTTTGGCCCTCAAAGAACAGCTAGAAAAATCTTAGACTGTGGATTCTAGTGGCCTACTCTTTTTAGAGACGCTGCTAAATTTTGTAGATCTTGTTTCCCATGCCAAAAATTTGGTAATATATCCAAGAGGGATGAGATGCCTCAACAAATTATGCTTTTCTGTGAAATTTTTGATGTTTGGGGCATTGACTTCATGAGTCCATTTCCAAATTCTAATGGTTATTTTTATATATTACTAACTGTGGATTACGTTTCCAAATGGGTGGAAGCAATTCCTACCCACACTGATGATGCTAACACTGTTGTTTCCTTTGTGAGAAACCACATTATTTGTCACTTTGGATCACCATGAGCAATCGTGAGTGATCAAGGCACCCATTTTTGTAACAGGAGACTAACAGGATTAATGAAGAAGCATGGGATAGTTCATAAGGTTGCAACAGCCTTCCATCCTCAGACTAATGGGCAAGCCAAGGTGTCAAACAGAGAGATAAAGCGTATCTTACAGAAGATAGTCAAACCTCATAGACGAGACTGGAGCACCAGGCTACAAGATGCACTCTGGGCATACAGAACAGCATACAAAACAACCATTGGGATGAGCCCTTTCTACTTAGTTTATGGAAAAGCTTGTCATCTCCCTGTTGAAATAGAGCACAAAGCCTTTTGGGCAGTAAAGGAGTGCAACATGGGAATTGAGAAAGCCGGAGCTGAAAGGAAGTTGCAACTGCGAGAACTGGAAAGTCTTCGCCTAGAAGCTTATGAGAACTCAAGACTATACAAGGAGAAGATGAAGGCTGTATATGATCAGAACATCAAGAGAAAAGAGTTCCAACCTGGGGACTTAGTTCTCCTTTACAAATCTCGACTGAGGCTCATGCCAAGCAAGTTGAGATCAAGATGGGAAGGTCCATACAGAGTAGAGAAGGCCGAACCATATGGAGTTTATCACCTAAGCCATCCTTCAAGCTCTGAACTTATCAAAGTTAATGGATATCGTTTAAAGCTGTACCATGGAGAGAGGATGCAGAAGAACAAGGAGCTTGAGATCTTCCTCTTGGAAGATCCCCAAAAAGCCAAAGACTAAGCTAGTGGAGCGTCCAACTTACGGACGTTAAAGCAAAGTGCTAGGTGGGAGACAACCCACCATGGTATGATCATTCTTCTCTTTACTTTTAGTTTTCCTATTCAATAACTCTTCTCCTTATTAGTGCATTTCGTGCATCTGCATTTCCATGCTTTTATTTAAAAAAAAAAAATTTTCATGCGACGCGACCGCCCTCATTGACGTGTCCGCGTCGCAGGAGATGGGAGGAAATATTAAACGAACAGAGAGTCCCGCAAGAGCGTGGCTGGAGGCGTGCCAGTGGCACAAATCGCCCCACGCGACCGCGTCGCCGACGCGTCCGCGTCACATGGGAACATTGGCCTCCCACGTGACCACGTGCCCCAAAATTCAATGTGAAAAGGGTGCACGACCGAAAGTTATGCTAGAGTGATGTTGGATTGGTGCTGAACGCACAATCCCTCCCACGCGGCCGCGTGACCGACGCAACCGCGTCATATCCTTCTAATGGCCACTCATAGGATCGCATGCCCCACGCGATCGCGTCACCCAATATTTGGCAATTAATGATTTTGAACAGAGAGTTGTGCGAGTGCGAGGTTGCCCTTGCGCCAGTGGCATAAAACGGGTCACGCGACCGTGTGACCGATGCGAACGCGTCAATTATTATAAGCGCAATTCGCGCGACCGCATGCCCCACGCTGCCGCGTCGCTTGCGTTGCACAACTTCCCTGATTTGCCAATTATCTTATCTTTCTTTTCCCCGAGTCCGATTTTCTCTTTTCCCTCCTTATTTCTCCCTTCCTCCTTCTTCCTTCTTTCTCACTTTCTACACTCTCACTCTCTCTCTCACCCCCATTAACAAGGTTTTTCTTTTTCTTCTTCCCTCCTTACTTTTCTATTTTTCTTCTTATTTTTATATGTTATCTTCTTTTCTTTTCTTTTTACTTTCATTATTCATATTTTCTTTTTCTTTCTTTTTCCTTTTTACTTGGTGTAAGAAATTTATTTGAGTCATTGTTTCTCATTATATGCTTGTGGATTGTTGTAAAATTGTTTGGCAATTATATACCTTTTTAAAAGGGTTTCTTGCATGTTTACTTTAATATTTTCTATACCCTATTTACCATGCATGCTATGTGTTTGTGAAAAAGCCAATATGGCATTATGCATTTTTCTACGCTATTCTATTCTACTATTAAATGCTTGTTTTTCACAAAACCCCTTTCATATTTTATTCGTTGAAAATAATTGTCAACACAAACGTGATGGTTTGTTACGAGTGATGCTTGATCTATGCTACTCATGCCTTTGCCGGCATGCCAATAAACATATTGCATCTAATTACCCAAACATGCACTTGCTCTATTCCCTTTGATGAAATTTTCTCATGTAGTCATGACCATGTGTTCACTTCATTCATCTTTAATGTGCATTGATTGCCACCCATACCATCTTATTCCTTGCTCTATCCCTTTGAATTTACGTTACTTTCTTCTTTTCCCCTTTCAGGATGGCCACCAAGAAAGGAAAAGAGAAAGTTCCTCCCAAATCATCAGCAAGGAGAGGAACAAAAAGAGCATTAGTGGCAGAATCCTCTTCAACTGCGGTTAAACCCTCAACAAAAAGAACTAAGAGGATTATAAAGGTTGATGATAAAGAAAGAGCCTTCCCAGCAAAGGACACTGCGCGATTTCCCAATCGCTACTGTGAGCAGATGTTCCCCATTCTGGCAGAAAGGAGTTACAACAACGAATACCTTCTTCTCCTCCCAAACCATATTGCTACCTTTGTTGAGGCGCAAATTGCACAAAGACAATGGGGTTTCCTACAGAGACAGCCGAGGCAGGTCAATCTTTCTTGAGTAGTCGAGTTTTACTCCAACTTCCACCTGCCAACCCTGCAGTCTGTCTTCGTACGTCAGAAGCAAGTCCCCATTACAGAAGAGGCCATTCAAAGAGCTCTAGGTCTTCCCCCTATTCCAGAAGGTTTGTACCCGCCCTAAGGGAATATCGACTTCAGCACTTACCTTAGAGGCTCGCGTATGGGCACAGATCATGTCCCATTACGTCTTTTCGAGCACTCACGAGTCCTCCTTCACTGCGGACATGGCCGTTCTACTATGGTGCATCCTTACAGACCAACCTCTGAACCTACCAAGACACATCTGGAATGCCATGGGACACGTACAAATTGCGGGCAACTTACCTTTTCCCGCCTTGGTCTCAGATCTTGTCTCCACAGCCGAAGTCTTCTACAGAGCTGGGGACACCAAAGCCATGCTTCCACGGGATGATCAATAAGTCCCTAACGGGAAATACATCAGACCTCCACCAGCCGCCACAAGCCATCCTACTGAACCGGTTGAAGATATTCTTTCTTCAACACCACAAGCACCTAACACAGACCAACTGCTCCATCAGATACTCGAAAAGTTGGATCGGCAGGAACATAAAGCTAAGATGAGAGAGCGCCATAACAAGCGCCGATTCACATACCTCAAGGAGCTGATTATGGGAAAATTCAAGGACTCAGACACCCCGGACTCCACTTCCTTTACCAGCATATGAAGCCATGATGGCCCCGACTGTGGAGATACTGCTACCAGCCCACCTTTATTCCTAACAAATTGCACTGAGGACGATGCAAAACCTTAAGTGTGGGGAGGTCGGTCAGTACCTGACTTCCGGAGGTAATTTCTCTTCCCTAAACACCAACCAATAAATTAGGATATTTAGTTAGTTTTTCTTTTGTAGAATAGGATAAATTGCATAGTAATAGATTAGTTTCATGCATGTTCTACTTGATTGAAAAGACAATAAGTTTCTTCTAAGACTCTATTTTTTGGAACAAAATTTAACTAATTTTAATTAAAACTTTTATGTTAAATTTGCTTGAAGTTGTATTTGGAATATAATTTTTAAGCTAAAGAACACACAACCTGTGAGATTTGAGCCTTTATGCATGGTTACATTATTTAACCATAATTATTTTATTCTTGTGTGTTTACTTCTCTATAATTGTAATCTATATTTTGTTTCATCCCATATGTACAATGTTTATTATATTTATATGTTTGCATATGATTGAGGCCATTGATTGTTTAGCTCACTTATCCAAATTAAGCCTACCCTTTCAATTACCTTTGTTAGCCACTTTGAGCCTTTAAATCCCATTTGTTCTATATTTTACCACATTTCTAGCCTTAAGCGGAAAAACAATTATATATCCCAAACTGGATCTTTGGTTACCTTAAGATAGAATTGTGTGTGCTAATTAAGCATGGGAAATTGTGAGAACAAAAGATAATAAGAGAATGTGTCATGATAATATAATGGGAATTTGGATACCTACTCATGTGAAACTATAAGAATTAAATATCTATGTGCATTGATAAGCTATGTTTATTTTTATGTTTATGTTAAAAAAAAAACCAAAAATATTCAATAAATAAATAAGGGGACAAAATTACCCCAATGTTAAGTTAAGAATTCAAAGATCAATGTATGTATGATAAAATTAAAATAAAAAGTTGATACATGAGTATGGAATGTGAAAGGGAAATTCTGGGTAGCTAGGTATGAATTCTAAAGTTGTATAGAATAGGTTATGTTAAAGTTTGGGTTAATTAAAGATTCAGTTTATAAGCTTACTTAGCCACATATGTATCCTTACCCTTACCTTGGCCCCATTACAACCTTGAAAAGACCTCATGATGTTTGCATTGGTATATTAAATGTTGTTGATTGATTAGGAGAAGAACAAAAATTATAGAGTATGATTAGGGAAGGATAGAGTGATTGCCCTATACACTAGAGAGATTAGAGCGTACACACATCATCAGTGAGGGTTCAATGCTTAAAATTCTATGTTCCCTACTTTCATGAGCTACCTTCTTGCATTTTTATCTGTTCTTACTGTATGAGAATTGAATTAGTAGAATTTGATTTGTAATTGTTTTGAAGAGCTTATTTACTATTGATCAAGTGGACAAGAATCATATAGTTGCACTTACATATATAGGTTGCATTGCATTGCATGAGGACATGCTAATGTTTAAGTGTGGGGAGGTTGATAAACCACTATTTTATGGTTTATAATGTGTTTAATTGTGTGGTTTTATCATGATATTTACCCACTTATTCATGTGATTAGCATGCATTTATATTTCCTTCCTAAAATTATCACATGATTAAAAACTTGCTTCCTAAGAGACTTTTAATTACGCATTTTAATTCTCCTTTATTCCATTCGATGCCATGATCTGTGTGTTAAGTGTTTCAGGCTGTATAGGGCATGAATGAGTTGGAGATTGGAAAGGAAGCTTGCAAAAATGGAAGGAACACAAGAAATTGAGAAGATGACCAGCGAGAAGTGATGCGGCCGCATGGCTCACGCGACCGCGCGAAAGAGAGGAAATCGCAGTGACGCGGCCGCATGGCTCACGCAACCACGCGGATTGGAATAGCACAAGTGACGCGGAGGCGTGGATGACGCGTCCGCGTGGAAAAGCAAAACGCCGAATGACGCGGCTGCATGAATGACGCGATCGCGTGACGTGCGCGATCCACATTATCTGCAGAATCGCTGGGGACGATTTTGGGCCCTGTTTTGACCCAGTTTTTGGCCCAGAAAAGCAGACTAGAGCCAGAGGAGTTGATTGAAAGGAACCCTTGAGTTGGAATGCTCAAAGGAGAAATTGTAATTGGGTTTATTGTTGGATTGCTCTCTAGTCACTAACGCCAGTCCTTCCAAGTAAGAGGATTGGGACTTGTGAATAGAAACAACATTCCAACTTGTTTGACTTTCCCTTACATAGTAAGGGATAACTAAATAGAACAACCTTCAATTATCAATTAATCTTGAGAGTACTGCAACAAGAATAGGGCTTCGAACTAATCTACTCCCAGTCAAGGCTTTTATTTAAATTACTTAATTTCTCCAATTCAATTTCCTGTTTATTCAACTCAAACTCTTTTTGAAAACATCTGATTAATAAAATAGCACACCTTTCTAAAACTCGTTGGGAGACGACCTGGGATTCATACTCCCAGTATTTTAGTTTTAATTTTTGTGACAACTTTGATAAGTGGATTTCTGGTTGGTGAAGAACTATACTTGCAACGCATATCTTATAACAATTCTTAATTCGCCAATTTCCCCCACGTCAAGCTTCCATCAGTTTTTTCAAGGATTCGTTTTAACTCTGTTTGAGATATCAGCTTGCCCGTTGGTTTGTGGATGGTATAGAGTTGCCACCTTATGCTTGACTTCATACTTGAGAAGGAGTGTTTCAAGTTGTTTGTTGTAGAAGTGTGTCCCTCCATCACTGATGAGAGCTCTAGGAACTCCAAACCTGCTGAAAATGTTCCTTTTCAAGAAGCTTATCACAACTTTGTTGTCATTTGTTGCAGTGGCTATGGCTTCTACCCATCTTGAAACATAATCAACAGCCACCAATATGTAACTATTTGAGTAGGAGGTTGGGAAGGGTCCCATAAAATCAATCCCCCATACATCAAATAGTTCTAGCTCTAGTATGAATTACTGTGGCATCTCATTTCTCTTGGTTAGATTACTGGCTCTTTGGCACTCATCACATCTTGACACCAATTCCTTGGCATCCTTGAACATTGTTGGCCAGTAAAATCCATATTGAAGCACTTTTGCTGCTGTTCTTTCTCCACTGAAGTGACCTCCATATGTGGATCCATGGCACTGCCACAACACTTCCTGACCTTCTTCATAGGATATACACCTTCTCAAGATCCCATCAGCACATTTTTTGAACAAATAGGGGTCATTCCAGATATAGTATTTAGCATCTTTGACTAGCTTTTTTCTCATGTGTTTGTTGATGTTGGTTGGTAGTTCCCCAATAGCCTTGAAGTTAGCTATGTCTGCAAACTAAGGGGCTACTCGGATCATCATCAACTGCTCATTAGGGAAGCTTTCATTTACTACAACTTGGTGTGTCTCTTCTTCTTCTTGTGGAATCCTTGAGAGATGGTCAGCTACCTTATTCTCTGCTCCGCTCCTATCTTTAATTTCAATGTAAAATTCTTGGAGCAGTAGAATCCATTTTAGTAATCTGGGCTTAGATTCTTGTTTGGTAAGCATGTATTTGAGTGCTGCATGATCAGTGAATACAATTACTTTAGAGCCAATAAGATATGATCTAAACTTATCAAAAGCAAAGATTATGGCTAAAAGTTCTTTCTCCGTGGTGGTATAGTTCTTTTGATTCTCATTAAGGACTTTACTAGCATAGTAAATAACATGTACTAGCTTGTCTTTCCTCTGTCCTAGAACAGCACCAACAGCAAAATCAGATGCATCACACATTAATTCAAAGGAAAGATCCCAGCTTGGTGGTGCTATAATAGGTGCAGAGGAGAGTCTCTTCTTAAGCTCATCAAAGGCTACCATGCACTCTTTATCAAAAACAAAGGGAGTATTTGAGAATAGTAGGTTTCTAAGGGGTTTTGCAATCTTTGAAAAATCTTTGATAAACCTCCTATAGAACCCAGCGTGTCCCAAAAAACTTCTGATTGCCTTTACATTACATGGTGGAGGTAATTTCTCAATTACTTCCACCTTTGCCTTGTCTACTTCTATGCCATTTTTCGAAATCTTGTGACCAAGAACCACCCCTTCAGTTACCATAAAATGGCACTTCTCCCAGTTCAAAACCAGGTTGGTTTCTTGGCACCTTTTTAGAACAAGAGCAAGATGGCATAGGCAATCAGAATATGAGTTTCCAAACACAGAAAAGTCGTCCATGAATACTTCTATGAACTTCTCAACCATTCTGAAAAAATGGAGAGCATGCACCTTTGAAATGTTGCAGGTGCATTGCACAATCCTAAGGGCATTCTCCTATAAGCAAAAATACCATATGGACAAGTAAATGAAGTTTTTTCCTAATCTTTGGGGTCTACAACAATTTGATTATAGCCCGAATACCCATCCAGGAAGCAATAATACTCATGTCCTGCCAATCTTTCAAGCATCTGGTCCATGAAGGGTAGGGAAAAGTGGTCCTTCCGGGTGGCTTCATTGAGTTTCCGATAGTCAATGCACATACGCCATCCGGTCACTGTCCTTGTGGGTATCAGTTCATTCTTCTCATTTGACATAACAGTGATCCCTCCCTTCTTTGGGACTACTTGCACCGGGCTTACGCAAGGGCTGTCTGAGATGGGATAGATCACCCCTGCTTGCCATAATTTCAACACTTCTTTTTGAACCACTTCATTCATGGTTGGCTTCAGCCTCCTTTGTTGTTGCCTTGAAGGTTTGGCATCTTCTTCAAGTAGGATTTTGTGCATGCACATTGAAGGACTGATCCCTTTTAAATCTGCAAGTGTCCAGCCTATGGCATCCTTGTGCTGTCTTAGCATTTGGATAAGCTCCACTTCTTGCTCCTCACTCAGACTTAAATTTATGATTACTGGGTGAGTGTTGTTAGCACCCAAATATGCATATTTCAAGCTGGGTGGTAAGGTTTTCAATTCTAATTTTGGTGCCTCTGCTTCTTTGTTATCTGTAGTGGATGGTATGA
This sequence comes from Arachis hypogaea, assembly GCF_003086295.3. Lineage (NCBI taxonomy): Eukaryota > Viridiplantae > Streptophyta > Magnoliopsida > Fabales > Fabaceae > Arachis > Arachis hypogaea. Next base: position 82,747,490 of record NC_092051.1, on the reverse strand, counting down.
TTGGATTCTTCATGGTTCCTTATGGTGGTTCTCCATTTGATGCTTGTTCCAGCTCAATAGTTCCTTCATATTGTTCTTCTTCCAAGACCCTTTGAACTATCTGTTCCATGGTGTCTAGCATCATGCATTCTCCTATGGATTCTTTGGGGTAACTCATTGCCTTAAAGACGTTGAAGACCATCTTCTCTTCATGCAATCTCAAGACTAGTTCCCCTTTTTGCACATCAATGATGGCTCCAGCAGTAGCTAGAAATGGTCTTCCTAGGATGATTGATGTGTTGGCCTCTTTTTCCATGTCCAGCACGACAAAATCAGCTGGAAAAATGAATTCCCCCACTTTTACTAAGAAGTCTTCCACCACCCCATGTGGAAACTTAAATGTTCTGTCAGCCAATTGGAGTGCCATTCTTGTTGGCGTGGCTTCCTCAATCTTCATCCTTCTCATCATGGTTAAGGACATGAGATTTATGCTAGCTCCCAAGTCACACAAAGCTTTCTCAATAGTGATGTCCCCTATGATGCAGGGGATTTGGAAACTTCCTAGGTCCTTCATCTTCTGAGGTAGCTTCTTTTGTATGATGGCGCTACATTCCTCAGTTAGTACTATGGTCTCCTTTGCCTCCCAGTTCCTTTTTCTTCTTATAAGCTCTTTCAAGAATTTGGCACATAGTGGCATTTGCTCCAATGCCTCAGCAAATGATATGTTGATTTGGAGCTTTTTGAAGATCTCTAGGAACTTAAAGAATTGGCCATCCTTCCTATCTTTTCCCAGCCTTTATGGGTATGGTGCCGTTGGCACATAGGGCTTTAGGACTGGTTTTGGTGAAGGTGGAGCAGGGGTCTCTTCTTCATTCCTATTCCCATGCTCGTCTACAACTTCTTCTTCGTGGTTGTCTTTGCTTAGGGTTCCTTCCTCCACAACTTTTCCACTTCTTAGTGTAATGGCCTTGCATTTCCCTCTTGGGTTGGCCATGGTATCACTGAAAAATATGTGTATGGGCATTGGGATTTGCTTGGATAAGATCCCCACTTGTGCTTCTAACTTTGAGATTGTTGCGCCTTGATTTTTCAGATTTGACCTATATTCTTCTTGATTGGCGTCTATCCTTCCTTTAGTCTGTGCTTGTCTCTCCATAAGTGTGGAGACTACTTCTATAATCTGTGATGACAATTGTGCTATTGGAGCCTCCATCCTCTCAAAGTTTCTCTTGATTTCACATGGTTGCATAGTTGACGGTGGTGTGTCTTGATGGAGGTTGTTGTGTATTGGTTGGTTGCTATGGTATGATGTGTTTTGTGAATTATGGTAGGGTCTATGGTTGCCTGTTTGATGGTTGGGGTTGTGAGTGGAGTGTTAATTTAATGGATAAGGTTTGTTGTGGTCCTAGTTGTAGCCTTGCTGGTTTCCCCACCCAAAATTTGGGTGGTTCTTCCAACCTGGGTTGTATGTCTTAGAGTTTGGATCATATGGTGGTCTAGATGAATTGTTCACATAATTTTCTTGTTCCCAGTCACCTTCAGGTTCTGATGCACTTCCTTCTTGTTGAGGAGTTTAATTTTGTATGGCTGAGACTTGATTTGATTAGCCTCCATCTTCTTGGTTAAGGCTGCTATTTGTGCTGCAATTGCCTTATTTTGAGCTAACAAAGCATCTACAGAGTTAAGTTCTAGAACTCCTTTCTTCTGAGTTCTTTCTGAAGCATAGAAATACTCATTTTCAGCTACAGTCTCGATGACATCTATGGCTTCTTCAATGGTTTTCTTCTTGTTGAGAGAGCCTCCTGAAGAATGATCCACGGCCTTCTTTGATTTATAGGATAACGCTTCATAGAAGATGTGTAGTTGTACCCACTCATTGAACATTTTTGGTGGGCATCTTCTTGTCAAATCTTTGAATCTCTCCCAGGCCTCGTAGAGTGTTTCTCCATCTAGTTTGTCTGAAAGTTTGCATCTCAGCTCTTAGCCCGTTGATTCTTTGTGGGGGGTAAATCTGGCAAAGAATCTGTTTACAACATCCTCCCATGTGGTTAGGCTCTCCTTGGGAAATAATTCTAGCCACTTTGCTGCCTTATCTCTGAGTGAGAAAGGGAACAAGAGTAGCTTGTAGATGTAAGGGTGTACCCCATTGGACTTCACAGTATCACATATCCTCAAGAATGTGTTGAGATGTTGATTTGGGTCTTCTTGAGCACTTCCTCCATATGAACAATTATTCTGGACAAGTGTGATGAGCTGAAACTTCAACTCAAAATTATTAGCATGAATTGTTGGCTTTAGGATGCTGCTGCCATAATTTCCTGGATTTGGGTTGATGTAGGAGCCTAAGACTCACCTTTCTTATCCAACATGATTTCCAGCATCTCCTCCAACATTGTCCTGTACTTCGTCATCCATGGTGGTTTGCGGATCTTCCTCCACTAGTTCCTCTCCAACTATGCCTTTGCCTCTTGCTTCCCTCCTTAGTCTAAGGAAGGTCCTCTCAATTTCACTATAAGGGAGATGAAGTCTCTCCTCTTCTACCTGTCATACACTTGGCAAATAACCAGCATAGAACAAGTACAGTAAGAAAAAATCTTGTTGAGATTAGTGGTTAGCTTTGTTGATGCAATTAATCGAACAGTTAGAAATGTGGAAATATGGACGATGGGTAACTAAAATAATCAAAGAAAAAGAAATGGAACTCAAAGCAGAGATAAAAGAAAAATAAAAAGTGCTAGAAGAATTAAAATAAAGTAAAATAACAAAGGAATTAAATTGCTTAATCTAGCTCTCTAATCAATTTAATCACTGTCAAATTTAAGCCAGTCCCCGACAACGGTGCCATAAAACTTGATGAATCCAATTCACACCCCCATTCAAAAAATGGTGAATTAGTTCTTTTGGCAAGCGCACCAAAATTATCGTCAAGTAATAACCCACAGTGGAGTGGGATCGTATCCACAGAGATTGGCAAATTTGACCAGTTTTAATCAATTGGTGAATTAGTCAAGCGGATCAGATAGATTGTGATTTGCAGAATTATAAATGACAGAAATGTAAATGGCTAGAAGGTAAAGGGAAGCAATAAAGTGCAGAAATGGAAATGACAGAATGTAAAGTGCAGAATCATAAATGACTTGAATGTAAATGGGAATGGGGAATTACTGAGTGTAAAAATAAGCTATAAAGAAAGGGATATATAAGAATGGGGAAATTCATTGAGATCGGGAGATGTTGTCTCTTTGGATCAATTTCAGCTTATATCCTCTTCAATCATGCAACTCATTGACCTCTTGGCAATGATGATTGATTGAGCCCCAATCCCTTAGTGACTCAATCTCTTAGATCTTGATCAATAGCCAATTCCTTGGTCTAATTGTTCATGAAGAGAGATATGCTTGGTCCCTGACTATACCACACATTATCATAGGTCCAAGTAGAGGGAGGATTATATGTCACCATATCCAAACACCAAAACCCAGATCCTACTTAAATGTGAGAAGGGATTTCAAGCATGGTTTCATGTTTCCTTTTCCAAGGTTCCCATGAAACCCATTTTGCGTTCAATCTCTTTTCCAAGATAATTGAACACTAAGCATTAGAAACGAAATTCCTTCTAGCAAATCAAAGAGAAGATGAAGAGAAGAAGAATTTCACTATCATCAGCCATCAGGTACAACAGAGCTCCCTCTCTCAATGAGAGGGAATTTAGCTACTCATACCTCAAAGAAAAGTACTCAAAAGTAAAGAAGATGATGAAGTGTAAAAGTAAATCAAAAACTAATCTCTCCAACCGTTTAACCCCCTCTTCAATACTTCTTGGGAGTATTTATACTACTCCCAGCAAAAATAAAAGAATTACAAAAGTGAAAAAGGAAAATTACATTTTGGAGGGAAAAGAAACTTAATAAGCATGACTTCCCAACTAGCGTGTGGTTGGCGCTTCAGTGGCGTGTCACGTGCTCCCTCAATTCTGGCTTAGCGTGCCACGCCCAGTCCCTCAAGTGGCACGCTCGTCTTTATAACAACCTTGGTGTGCCACGCCTTTGAGTTCAAGTGGCACACCCCAGCCTTTTTCCACTTCTCTTTGCCTCTGGAAACTTGAACTAGCGTGGCACCCCAGGGTTTGGCGTGCCACGCCCTTGTTACACGCTTGATCAAGCTCTCTAGAAAGTTGAACTATCGTGGCACACCCAGGGTTTGGCGTGCCACGCCCCTTTGTGAACAAGTGACTCTTCTGTTTGGCGTGCCACGCCACGAACTCAAATGGCACGCCCCAATGGTTCTTTTGCTCTCTGAATGACACTGGCGTGCCACGCTTGGGGTTCAAGTGGCACGCCCAAGTGAGGAATAGTGGATGGCGTGCCACGCCTTCGACATCAAGTAGCACGTCCCATGTATTTGGCCTCCTTCACCTTTTCTGGAAACTTATACCATTGTGCCACGCCTAGACGCTGGCGTGCCACGCCCATAATCTTGCCTTGGTTCCAGTAGCTGGCGTGCCACGCCTTTGACATCAAGTGGCACGCCCAGCCCTTGCTTTGGCCTCTTTGTGCATTGGCGTGCCACGCCTGGTCGCTCAAGTGGCACGCCTAAGTGAGATTGAGAGCCTGGCGTGCCACGGCTTCGACATCAAGTGGCACTCCCAGTCTTCAATTTCCTTCAGCCCCTTCTATGGATTTTTGTACCAGCGTGCGATGCCATGCTGTTCAAGTGGCACGCCTATACATTTGTGGACTCTTCAAGCTTGGCGTGCCACGCCTGGATCCTTAAGTGGCACGCCCAAGTGACTTTTTAGAGTTGGCGTGCCACGCCTTCGATACCAAGTGGCACGCCATAGTGAAGGTTCCTCCTCGAGTGATGAGTTGGCGTGCCACGCCCCTTGGCTCAAGTGGCACGCCCATAGTAGCTGATGGGTTAGGCGTGCCATGCCCAACCTGGCGTGCCACGCCCCTTTTGTGTCCTCCATTGTTGCTCTCTGGAACTTTGTACTAGCGTGGGACGTCCTGGGTCTGGCGTGCCTCGCCCTTGTGAATGCTTGAGAATTCTCCTCTGGAATTTAGTACTGGCATGCCACGCCAGTGCATTTTTGTGGCGTTTGTTCCAAGTGACACGCCAGTTTCACACGCCCAGCCTCTTTGTTGCTTTCTTCCCATTTTTGATGCCTTATTCTCCTGAAATTCAGTACAACTCATCTCAAAGCAATGTACCATAATATTCATCAATTAATGCATAAATTGCAATGATCAATTGAGATTTATGCTCTTTTATGCTCCTCTTTATGCAAGAAAGAAGGGTAAATGATGCAAGTCATCAGCAGGGCACTATATCCCTGGCGTGGCAGAAAAGGCTACATCTGGCACTATATCACGAGCCATTAGGACAAACATTCATCATATGCATCTTCTATATACTTGCTTGCTTTTTTTACTTGAGCTTTCCTAATTGTATAACCTGCCTCCTTGCTTCTTGAATTACTTGCTGTAAATGAATACTATTTGTGATTTACTTGTTTGCATTAATTGTGATTGTCTGGGGCTGAGGAGCTTAGGTAGGCAGTGGAGATGGGATCGCACGGAGGTTAGGTTGGCAAAGGCTGTGGGATACAGCAGTATGATTAGTATAGTTAGAATCCTTCTAAGTTTAGATAACCTGGTTTATGGTTGAAGTTCATTATATATTTACTTATTTTTGTTCTAAGCTTGAATATCCATATGTGGTGTGAAGTTTTAAGATTGCTGATAAACCCCAATTTTGTGGTTTATCTTGGGCTTAATTTGGGTGGTTTTATCAACTTTTCTCACATTTATTCAATGAAATAGCATGGTTTTGCAATTCTCCCTTGATTTGTGCTTAAATGTGAAAACATGCTTTTTAGGCCATAAAATAGCTAAATTTAATTCACTTTAATTCCATTCGATGCCTTCATATGTTTGTGGAGTAATTTCAAGTTCATAAGGCAAGTATTGGATGGAATAAGTGAGGAGAAAAGCATGCAAAGTGGGAGAACTCATGAAGAAATGAAGGAACCATAAAGTTGTCAACCCTGACCTCTTCGCACTCAATCGACCATAACTTGAGCTACAGAGGTCCAAATGAAGCGGTTTCAGTTGCGTTGGAAAGCTAACATCTGGGGCTTCAAAATGATATAAAATTAGCCATATGTTGCCTGACGCATAGGGGCGCGCACGCGCCATGAAGCGCGCGCGCCGATAGAGCACGTGGGTCCACTAAAGAGAAATCGTGGCCAGCGATTTCTAGCTCATTTTGGGCCCAATCCAACTCATTTCTGATGCTATTGAACCCAAGGATTAAGGGGAGAATGAATCAAGTAGTCATAGTTTAGTTTTCATCATGTTTTAGGATAGAATTCTAGAGAGAGAGGCTCTCTCCTTTCTCTAGATTTAGGATGGAAATTAGGATAAAGTTAGGTTACCCACTCTCAAATTTCTCTTTCAATTCTTGTTTTGATTTTTAATTCTCATTATATTTTAGTGTTCTATTGTCTTAATCTTCTAATTTCTCTTGTTAATTTCTTATTTTGCTCCCTTTTATGTTTATAAACAATTGTTGGATCTTAATTTCCTTTAATGCAATTTTATGTTTCCTTGTTTCTTTTATGTTGATCTTGATTGTTATTATGATTTCTTGCTTATGTTAGTTGTGGGTTCTTTTAATTCTTGCATTTTATGATGTTTACTTTTCTTACACACTAGGTTTTTGTTAAAATGTTTCTTCTAGTTTTTGAGTAGTTCTCTTGACCTTTGGCCTAGGCTAAGGGAATTAAGTGACCTTGAGTCATTGGGTCTCATTGAATTGGTGATTTGAGAACCCTTGGTGTTAAATTTGATACTCATTGATGCCAACCCACTACTAATCTAATTAGTAGGTAGGTTGGGACTTATGGGTTAATGTGATCAAAGCCTATTTGACGTACTTCAAGCTTAAGAGTAGATATTACGTACTTAAAGCTTTTAGAAGTAGACTTAATAGGTTGGTACCTCATAATTTTCAATATATGGTTTGTAGACAAGGATGGTGATCTCAATTACCTATGTCTAGCCAAGAGTTCTTTTCCATCTCTTTTGTTGGTTCATTGTTCATTTACTTTTCTTGCCATTTATTTTCTTGCCAAAACACAAAATCAAAACCCATTACCCCTTTATAGCCAATAATTGAGCACTTCATTCCTTGTGAGACGACCCGGAGTTCAAATACTTTTGTTAATTCTTATTTGGGGTTTGTTACTTGTGACAACCAAATTTTTGATTGGGAGGATTTTTTGTTGGTGTAGAACTATACTTGCACAGAAAATTCATTTTGTGTGAAATTCTATACCGACACGACAATTATCATCAAATCAATTGCCTTCAGTGTCCCGGAGCCTTACATCTTACATCATTAGGCATTGCTACCATACTGAGAACCTCCGGTTCTCATTCCATACTTTGTTGTTGTTTTTTAGATGCAGGTCGTAATCTACTTCGGTGAGATTGTAGATATGGTGACAGAGCGGAGAATGATTTATTCCTTGTTTACTTCTATTTTACTTTCGTCATAGTATTCTCTCACCTTTTGTATATTTATCTTTATGGCCTTAGAGGCTTATTTGAGAGATAGGTTGTATAAGCTGTTTTAATTCTAAAACTCGATATCTTTCTATTTGTAACTAGTCGGCTTAAACTCCGTAAACTGCGGCTAGTTCTCTATGATTATTATATTCTTATATTTATATATATTTTATTCTCATATACCTATACCTTGTATCTTATGTGTTAGCTTCGTGTGAATGTTTTACGCTTTTATAATTCTGTCTTTGAGCTCAATCCTTCATCAGGCTTCTAGAATATATTATTCCCTTCTATATATATAAAAATGTATAAGCCTTAGAATTGTCACAATCCTTGATTATCCTTTGCTTTACGGCTAGAGGTAAAGCTTGGGGTAATTAGGGTGTTACATTAGCCACTAACGTTGGTATCTACTAATGTTGGCCAACGTTCTCTTTAAACCAGTAAAGAACGTTTGAGGCAACATTTTTGCACCAACGTTACTACCAATGTTGGCTTGGTCAGGCGTACGCGTCGCTCACGCGTGCGCGTCGATGATCAGTCTTCTATGCGATTCTCTGCAAAACTATCGAAAACGTTGGTGGCAACGTTTGCACATCAACGCTTTCATGGTCACGCGTATGCGGCGCCCAGCTGTAGGCGTCAAGCTGGATTTTCGCCAATTTGCGCATGCGCGTCGCCCATGCGTACGCGAGACTTGATGTTTTTCCACTTTTGCGGATAAGCGTCATCGACGCGTACGCGTCATATCGAAATTTTCCAATCTCCAAAGTGAGCTTTTATTGAAGACGTTGGAGGTAACGCTGGTTCACCAACGTTCCTTCTAACATTGGCACCTCTTTTTCATAATGTTGCCAGCAACGTTGGTGTTGCATATCAAGCCTTGGAACATTGGTGGCAACGTTGGTGAGCAAACTTTGGCCACCATCGTTGCCTTTTCTGCTACTTTCTCACCCTTCCTCTACTTCTCTTCACCTATCATCATCCAAACAAATTGTATCAAAGTCTTGCTCTAAATCATGAGATGATGCATCATCTATTTTATCATTCAATCATTGCATTATTCTCATGAAATTGTCTAGAATTCACATTGTTGACTCGAATCAAGGTATGAATGCATATTCAACCAAATACTTGCTTATTTCCTAGGAAAATGCATGAAACTACCTTAAAACAAACTAAAAATGGCTTGTGAAACTAGCCAAGATGCCCTATCATCACAACACCAAACTTAAATCTTGCTTGTCCTCAAGCAAGTGATAGAGCATAAGAAGAAGAAAATGAAAATACAAGAGATACAAGTCCTTATTCAGAGAATTCAAATCCTTGGTTCATGGAGCTTCATGCAAAGCAATTTAGGCTCATGTTCTTGCTAATTTCTAGGCTAGGCTATCATATGCTCTTGAATTCTCACTCTATTGCCTTCTTTGAGACTCTTATTCTTGATCTTTAACTTAGCTCTATTTTTGTTTTCTTTCTGTAGCTAAGTGTTCTGTGTTGGGACGACTCTTTAGGATAGGCTTTCAGCCACCACTCCCAAACCAGTTGGTTCAAGGTGCTAGGCGTTGAAACACCCCTAAGGACGTAATCACCAAAGTCTCTCCTCAGCACATACACACCACAGACACATGGTTTGTTATTCATTCCTTAGACCTTGGTGTCCAGCACCTCTTTGGGTTACTAAATGTTTTGTGACAAGGTTGCTCTTGATAGTGGACTTTCAGTTGATAATTCTGGGTTAGTTAACCGAAGTTATCAAGTGATGAAGCACTCCCAAAAACTTACTCATCCAAGCAAATCCTTGCACAACAACACCACAGACACATGCCTCAAGGTTCAAACTATTGGTGCCTAGCTTTATTTTCTACTCTCTTCTTTATTTTTCATTCTTTTTTACTCTTTTTAGGATCTTATTATTCATTTAAGTCTCATAGAATGCACTTCAAGCTCATAATTCAAGAGAAATATTAGCTTTGTACCTTATTGATGAACCAACTTAGCTAGCAAACACTACCACAAACACTAAGACTTTATTCTACAACATTGGATTTCACTATTGTCTTTCACAACATTTTTTTCTTTTATTCTTTTATTAAGTTCAAGGACACAGCATACAATTCAAGCAAGGATGCAGTGGTCTAGGCACTAGGCTAGCATGCAAAAAGATAAACTAAAGAAACTAAACCAAATGCAGATGACTGAAAGATTGAAGGAACACTGATTACACCAAAATAAGCACACTTTCAATTGCCATCTTAAGAACAGTTAGGGAGCAGTACAACCTCTTGATAGCTTCTTGTTTCTTCCTTGTCACCACCTCCTTTAGCTGTTGTGTCTTTCTTTTTCCATCCTGGGTGATGATGCATATTCCTTCTAAGGATTTTACTGCTTTTCCTGCAAGAGTAGTAGAAGTTGCTTACTTCTCAAGAACTTGAATGATTAGCATTCGTGTGTACTTGTAAGCCTCTGAACTTACTTTGGTATGTGAACACCAAACTTAGTTCTTTGCTTACTTCCTTGTGCAATGGATTGTATACAGTGTCATCATGTGACCTTAATCTTTTTGAAAACATATATTAGACTAGATTCGAGAGTCAAATTGCTTCTGTGATTGCATGGAATTGGTTATATCTTATGATAATTGAAGGATTGCAGTGTGTTCATGTGAACTTCATGGTGGAACACCAAACATAGTATCACACATTCATCTTTGAATTATTGACTCATGAGATAATCACTTTTGGTGTGAAACACCAAACTTGATTCCTTGCAATGCATAGAAGGTTACTTGATCCTTTATTAAACAAAGAAAAGAATCATAAAGAAGGTTTACCTCTGGTTGGGTTGCTTTTCAACAAGTGCTCTTTTAACGTCACTAGCTTGATGGTTATTTCATTAGTTGAGCTTGTACTTCATCTTGGGGCTTTCTCCCATATTGCCCATATAGTGTTTGAGCCTTTGTCCATTCATAGTAAAGGTTCGCTGTGAGCTTTCTTTCATGATCTCTATGTGTCCATAAGGTGAGACCTTGGTGATAAGAAATGGTCTTGACCACCTTGACTTTAGCTTTCCAGGAAAGAGCTTTAGCTTGGAGTTGTAAAGGAGCACTTTCTTTCCTTCTTCAAAGCTCCTTGGTGCCAAATCGAGGTCATGCTTTTTCTTTGCCCTTTTCTTATAAATTTTGGTATTTTCATAGGCTTGGGATCTGAACTCTTCGAATTCTTGTAGTTGTAGGATCTTCCTTTCACCAGCGGCATTATTATCAAGGTTTAGTAGTTTGAGAGCCCAGAATGCCTTGTGTTCAAGCTACACTGGTAGATGACACGCCTTTCCATACACCAGTTGATATGGAGACATCCCAATTAGTGTCTTGAACACTATATGCCCAAAGATCGTCATCCAACTTCTTTGACCAATCTTTTCTTGAAGCTCCCACAGTTTTTTCGAGAATCCTTTTGAGCTCTCTATTGGATATCTCTGTTTGCCCGCTTGTTTGGGGGTGATAAGGTCTGACCACCTTATGCTTGACTCCATATCTCAAGAGGAGAGTCTCTAATGGTTTGTTACAAAAATGACTTCCTCCATCACTGATAAGAGCTTTGGGAACTCTAAACCGGCTGAAGATGTTCCTTCTGAGAAATTTCATCACTATTTTGTTATCATTTGTTGGGATTGCAATGGCCCCCACCCACTTGGATACATAGTCCACAGCCACCAAAATATATTTGTTTGAGTATGAGGGTAGAAATGGTCCCATGAAATCAATCCCCCATACATCAAACAATTCAAGTTCTAGAATGAAGTGTTGTGGCATCTCATTTGTTTTGGGCAAGTTTTCAGCTCTCTGGCATTCATTACAATTCTTCACCAATTCTTTTGCATCTTTGAAGATAGTGAGCCAAAAGAATCCACAATGCAATACTTTGGCTGCAGTTCTTTGTCCTCCAAAATGCCTTCCATAACAAGAACCATGACAATTCCATAAGACTTTCCATCCTTCTTCCTCTGAGATGCATCTTCTAAGTATTCTATTTGAATATTTTTTGAATAGGTATGGTTCATCCCAGATGAAATACTTGGCATCATTGTGCTTCTTCTTTATCACTTAAGTGTTCATCCATTTTCTTTCCTTGTGTTTCCCTTGAGGCTTCCTTCAATTCCTTCCTACTTCTTAGTGTAATGGCTTTACATTCCTCCCTTGGGTTTGCCATGGTATCACTAGGAGAACTATGGGTTGGAATTTGCTTAGATAGGTATCCCACTTGTGCCTCAAGCTTCTTGATGGTAGCCCCTTAGTTTTGCATATTAGATATTACCTCCTCCCTGAAAACTCTCATGTCCTTAGGCTCCTTGTAAAGTTCTCCAAGCAAGGCCTCAATCTGGGATAATCTATCCTCAGATGGTGATGGTAGGTTGGAATTAGAAAGTTGAAGATGACTGTTTTGTGCTTGATATGGAGGTTGGAAGGAGTTGTTGTGTGGGGTTTGAGATGGTCTTTGGTTGGAGTATTGGTAAGTGCAATTGTTGTAATGGTTGGAGTTGTGAGGTCTATGATCTTTGCTCTGGTTTTGCTGGTTTCTCCACCCAAAGTTTGGGTGGTTCTTCCAACCAGGATTATAGATTTTGGAGTGTGGATCATAGGATTGTCTTGATGAGTTTTCAACATAATTGGCTTGCTCTCAATCGCCTCCTTCCTTTGCATTCAAGCCTTCTTGAGCTAGTGATTGAGTATTGACTGATGTAACTTGGTTCCTCTCCATTTGCTTGGTGAGGTCTGCTAATTGCTTGGTAATCAAATTGTTTTGAGCTAGCAATGAATCCATGTGACTTAGCTCCATCACTCCTTTTCTTGGGTTACTATCAGAGGCGTAGAAGTATTCATTGTTGGCCATGGTTTCTATGATGTCTATGGCCTCTTCAATTGTCTTCTTCTTATTGAGAGAGCCTCCTGAAGAGTGATCTATGGCCTTCTTTGATTCTTGTGACAATCCTTTGTAGAAAATGTGCAACTGTACCAATTCATTGAACATGTCCGGAGGGCACCTTCTTGTCAACTCCTTGTATCTCTCCCATGCTTCATAGAGCGTTTCCCCATCTTATTGTCTAAACATTTGTACCTCAGCCCTCAACTTATTAATTCTTTGGGAAGGGTAAAATCTTGCCAAGAACTTATTCACCACCTCTTTCCAAGTTGTCAAACTCTCTTTTGGAAATGACTCTAGCTACTTTGATGCTTTATCCCTGGGAGAAAAAGGAAACAAAAGCAGTTTGTAGGTGTCAGGGTGAACACCATTAGCCTTCACTATGTCATAAATTCTCAAGAATTTGGTTAGATGTTAGTTTGGATCTTCTTGAGCATTTCTTCCAAATGAACACTTGTTTTGAACAAGAGTTATTAGTTGTGGTTTGAGATCAAAATTGTTGGCATGTATGGTAGGTTTCAAGATGCTGCTTCCACAATTCCCAGGATTGGGATTGATATAAGAGCCTAGCACTCTTCTTTCCTGCCCAACATGATTACCAGCACTCGCTCCAACATGATTATGTGCTCCCTCCTCCATTGGAGCGTCTAGATCTTCTTCCAACTCTTCTTCACTGACTATGCCTTTACCTCTTGCTTCCCTCCTTAATCTAAGGAAGGTCCTCTCAGGTTCACTATCAAAAAAGGTAGAGGCTCCTCCTCTTCTACCTATCAAACACTCAGCAAACAAACAAGTGAATGCAAGTGAAGGATTCACTATTATTGAAAATTATGGTTAGAGTGGTTAGTGCAATTGATCAAACAGTTAGTGGATTAGTGTGCTAGAAAGTAACTAAACAAGGAAAAACAACTTAATTTACATAGAATAGCAATAAACAAATTGAAATAAAACTAATCTACAATGAAAAGAAAAGTGTTCAATCTAGTTTTCCTCCAATTTAATTATTGTCAATACAAAATCAATCCTCGGCAACAGCGCCATAAACTTGATGCACGAAAATCTGTATCTCTACAAATTTCCTTCGGCAAGTATACTGAATTATCGTCAAGTAAAACTCACAGTAGAGTGAGGTCGAATCCAACATGGATTGATTGGTTGAGCAACTTTAATCAGAGGAGTGTTCTAGTTGAACTAAGCAGATTTAAATTGGCAATTGTAGAAATTAAAATGGCGGGAAATGTAAATAGTAAGAAATGTAAATAACAGAAAGTAAATGGCAGAATATAAATGGTAGAAAGTAAATTGTAGAAACTTAAATGGGAATGGGGACGAGGATCATAAATGTAAAATAGTAGAATATAGAGAATGGAGAGATCAGAAATGGAAAGTTCATTGGGCTCAGGAGATATTGTATTCTCTGGATCAAGTTTATTCTCATCTCTTCCTCAATCCATGCAACTCATTGATCTCTTGGCAATCTTAGGTGATTGAATCCCAATTCCTTGGCAATTCAATCTCTTTAAGCTTTAACAATTGTCCAATTCTTTTATCTAATTGCTTATGGGAAGAGATGAAGTACGATCACTGATTATACCACATGTTTTTCCAAATCAAAGTATTAGTAGAATTATATGTCACTATATCCATCCAACCCCCAATCCGGTCCAACATGAGAAAGCATTTCTAGCATGATTTCCTCATTCCTCTTCCAAGGTTCAGAGGAAATCCAAGTATGAGCAACTTCTCTTCCGAGACAGATACTCAATTGGATGATGTAACACCCTAATTACCCTAAGCTTTACCCCTAGTCATAAAGCAAAGGTTAACCAGAGCTTACGACAATTCTAAGGCTTATACATATTTATATATAGGAGGGAATATTATATTCTAGAAGCCTGATGAAGGATTAAACTCAAAGACAGAATTACAAAAGCGTGAAACGTTCACACGAAGCTAATGCATAAGATACAAGGTATAGGTATAAGAGAATAAAACATATATAAATATAAAAATATAATATTCATAGAGAATTAGCCGCAGCTTGTGGAGTTTTAGCCGACTAGTTACAAATCGAAAGGTACAGAGTTTTAGAATTAAAACAGCTTATACAACCTAACTCTCAAATAAGCCTCTAAGGCCAGATAATATTCATATACAACAATTAATGCAAACAAGTAAAATACAGATAATATTCATATACAACAAGTAGTTCAAGAAGCATGTAGGCATGTTATACAATTAGGAAAACTCAAGTAAACATGGCAAGTAAGCATATAGAAGATGCACATGACGAATGTCTGCCCTATTGGCTGTGATATCACATGTCGGTTAATGCCAAACCTGATAGAAAATCTGGCCGACAACTCCCGGATTAGTCTCTCTATTGCGCATAAGGAGGAATAATTCCGAGGGATGAGTGCCCTACCACCTTCTCTTTTCAGAGGGAAACATTCCAAGGGAGTGTGCCCTACCACCTTCCTCTGGTTGCCGCATAATTCTGTGGGTTAGTGCACTAGCACCTTGCAATCAAAGAGAAATCGCATTTTCAGGAGGAATAATTCCGAGGGATAAGTGACCTACCAACTTCTCCTTTCAGAGGGAAATATTCCGAGGGAGCGTGCCATACCACCTTTCTCTGGTTGCGAGAAATATGAGTGAGAAGCCCAGCTTCTCCTCTCACATCTGAGTGTAAGCGGGAGATTGCCATAGCCCTTACGACGGAGAATAATGCATATCGTAATTACATATTCAATCTTAGAGGCCACTCCTCTAAACATATTTCCACTCATACTCATCACAACCATCATCAAGTCATAAGTTCCATTCCAAACTCCCTAGTTCATCAGTTTCTCAATTTCGTTATCAGCAATCACCATATTCACCACTCTTCCTTCTCTCTCAACCAGTTCATCCTCACTACACCAGAAACCTAAACCTCTGTTTGCTAACTTTTCAAAGTAAAAACCAAATTAAAACTCCTAGGACCTTCCCTTATTCTGATACCCAAAAATAGGCCCAAAAGTCTTAAAATGGTGTCACAGAAACTTACAAGTTTGTTGGGAAGGTGAAATAGTTGAAAACAAAGTTTAAATTTGAGAAACAGGGCGTGTGCGTATGCACAGGGGTGTGCGTGCGCACACCCAGGAAGATTTTTAAAGTGTGCGTATGCACAGGAGTGTGCGTATACACAGGTATGAAAATTCACAAGTCTGTTCAGTCGCACAACCTGTGCTAGTGCCCCCAACAGACCACCCTTCCCAATTTGTGCATTCACACAGGTCTGTGCGTACGCACATGTTGTAAAACTTCCTTGGTGTGTGCATGCGCACATACCAGAAATCACAAAATTAGGCAACTCTGCAGAATTTCAGATTTCGACACCAATATTTGAATGATCATAACTTCCTCTACAAAATTCCAAATTTTACAAATTTTATATCAAATCGAAGGGTTTTCAATAATCTTTAATTCTAAACCAAATTCAACAAGTTTTGAAAACCGAAGCAAAAGTTTTGATCAGACAAAGTTCAGCAAAAATCCATTTGTACCCAAAACCTCATAACCTTAATTTTAACCAACTCTCAATCCAAAATCACATATCCCACATTCAAAATTGTCCCAAGGTACCTAAACCATATTTATATACCTTTCCTTTAATCCATAGCCTAGCAACACATAAAGATCATCAATTCTCACTATCAAATACCTAATAATACCCTTACTAACCATCATCATCATCAATTTCGACATCAATCTCCAACATCATACTATCAACAGCAATATAGCCATTTATCAATCATTCCAATTCATCAATTATTATACCTTATCCTAACTTCATAACTCACATCATTTATAAACAATCCCAACACTCACCTTCAATTACCAACAATATCAATATTTATCATCAATCATCAACCACCTCAATAAATCCTTATTAACAATAATAAATCACACATTCCTCATCAACCTTCATAATCATTAAATACCAATAACCTCGTCTAATCATATAATTATTATTATTACTATTTGGATTCATTCCACACAACACCACCACTCCATTTATCAACCCTCATCAACAACACCAATCATCAATACTCATTAACACCAACAATCCCTAATAATCATCATCAACCACACTAATCCAATACAACCAATAATTAACATCAATTCACATTTAAATATTCATACACTAATAACATTCAATCCTATCTTAGGCTCAACTAGCCTAAGTGTCCATAAACATTATATATTACATAAAGGAAACCGAAACCATACCTTGGCCGATTCCTAATATGCTCAAACACCAAACTTGATTCCAATCAAGATTCCACCAATCTCCAAACCATCAAAGCCAAACCAAAAGCCACCACCAACTCCAAAAACAAGCTTCATACATACAACATAACCATACATCAACAACTAAAGCTCATACTATACCAAACCACAAGGATAAAGGGGTTCCTTACCTTATCTAATGAGATTAGGGGTAAAATCCATCAATTACCCGCTACTAGAGATCACCTAAATAAGCAAAACCACAAAATCTACTCAAAACCATAACCTCAAAAACACAAAAATCTAGGGCACGAAACTGGGACTTGAAATTCGAGTTTTTACCAGGTATTCTTTCATAGAAACATAGAGCTCAATAAGAGCTTCGCGTGGCCATAAACGGCTCGTCAATCGGAGCTCCGTAACTCAAGTTATGGCTCCCGGAAGGTGGAGGTGAATAGTGAAACCCCACCCTCACCTCTCTTTTCTCTCAATCCGAGCTCTCTCTCATTTGGGGAGGAGAATGAGCTGAAAAGCTCATTAACTGAGTTTATATATGTTGGACCTTGGGCCCAGTTTGGACCCGGTCGAACCCATTGGTATTTTTAGCCCGTTTGGCCCACTTTAGGCCAAAACCTTTAAGATTAGTGCCCGGTTTTCAGTTCATATTATTTTTTGTCCTTTCAAAACAATAAACCAATTTTCTAAATCTTATTTTTTCTCAAAACATAGTACCGGGCAGGCTTAAAATGGTTCGACTGGTTCGATTGTTGGTTCTCGGTCTTTCACAGAAAATATATTTTCTGACTCAGAAAATACATTTTCTGACTCAGAAAAATTCATTGAAACCAAAATTCACCTTTTTATTTTCAAAT
Source organism: Arachis hypogaea (assembly GCF_003086295.3). NCBI lineage: Eukaryota > Viridiplantae > Streptophyta > Magnoliopsida > Fabales > Fabaceae > Arachis > Arachis hypogaea. The sequence continues at coordinate 82,729,871 of NC_092051.1, read as the reverse complement.
TAAAACTTCTAAATTTTGAGTCTATCTTGGGCACTTAAATTATTATTTTTATAAAAACGGTTTTGCGTAAAAAGCTCGGGCTCTTACAGATGAAGATCGAAAACTTTCAAGTAAATCAAAGAGAAAGGAAAGAAGAAGAAAAATAAGAACTATTAATGATCCATTGAATTACAACAGAGCTCCCTAACCCAATGAAGTGGGTTTAGTTGTTCATAGCTCTGAGAATGGAGAATTGAAATGTAAATTGCATTCTAAAAGTAAAACTGAATTACAGAGAAAGTAAAATACAGGGTGTTACAATCCTAGATTCCCCAGGTGCCAATCTCATCTAACTTAAATTCTATCTTATTTATACACTTTCCCAATCAATCTTCAAGTCTTGGAAGTGGGCTTTGGCCTTTGTTAAAGCAAGTTAAGAGTGGCTTTGAGTGAAGTTGACGTGGGCTTGAGCTAACCAACTTTTACAAGCTTGCATGGGTGCCACTGAAAATGAGCTCAGCAAGGATGTTAGTCACTAACGTTGGTGTCTACTAACGTTGGCCAACGTTCTCTTTAAACCAATGAAGAACGTTTGAGGCAACGTTTGTGCACCAACGTTACTACCAACATTGGCCTGGCCATGCGTACGCGTCGCTCACGCGTGCGCATTGATGACCAGTTTTCTATGTGATTCTCTTCAAAACTATCAAAAATGTTGGTGGAAACATTTGCACACTGATGAGCAGATAATTTATACGCTTTCTGGCGTTGTTTTTAGTATGTTTTTAGTAGAATCTAGTTACTTTTAGGGATGTTTTCATTAGTTTTTATGTTAAATTCACATTTCTAGACTTTACTATGAGTTTGTGTGTTTTTCTATGATTTCAGGTATTTTCTGGCTGAAATTGAGGGACTTGAGCAAAAATCAGATTCAGAGGTTGAAGAAGGACTACCGATGCTGTTGGATTCTGACCTCCCTGCACTCAAAATGGATTTTCTGGAGCTACAAAACTCAAAATGGCGCGCTTCCAGTTGCATTGGAAAGTAGACATCCAGGGCTTTCCAGAAATATATAATAGTCCATACTTTGCCCAAGTTTAGATGACGCAAACTGGCGTTCAACGCCAGCTCTCTGCCCAATTCTGGCGTCCAGCGCCAGAAACAAGTTGCAAAGTGGAGTTCAACGCCCAAACTGGCACAAAAGCTGGCATTCAACTCCAAGAATGACCTCTCCACGTGTAGACTTCAAGCTCAGTCCAAGCACACACCAAGTGGGCCCCGGAAGTGGATTTATGCATCAATTACTTACTTCTGTAAACCCTAGTAACTAGTTTATTATAAATAGAACTTTTTATCATTGTATTCGGAGTCTTGGTTACTCTGGTTCCCCTCTGGGGCCGAGACCAATGAACTCTATTATCACTTATGTATTTTCAACGGTAGAATTTCTGCACTCCATAGATTAAGGTGTGGAGCTCTGCTGTTCCTCAAGGATTAATGCAAAGTACTACTATTTTCTATTCAATTCAACTTATTCAGTTTCTAAGATATTCATTCGCACTTCAACCTGAATGTGATGAACGTGACAATAATCATCATTCCCTATGAACACGTGCCTGACAACCACTTTCGTTCTACATTAGATTGAATGAGTATCTCTTAGATCTCTTAATCAGAATCTTCGTGGTATAAGCTAGATTGATGGCGGCATTCATGAGAGTCCGGAAAGTCTAAACCTTGTCCGTGGTATTCCGAGTAGGACTCTGGGATTGAATGACTGTGACGAACTCCAAACTCGCGAGTGCTGGGCGTAGTGACAGACGCAAAAGGATAGTAAATTCTATTCCAGTATGATCGAGAACCTCCAAGATGATTAGCCATGCAGTGACAGCGCATCGAACCATTTTCACAGAGAGGAATAGGATGCAACCAACGACAAGGGTGATGCCTCTAGACAATTAGCCGTGCTGTGATAGAGCATTTGGACCATTTTTCCGAGAGGATTGAAAGTAGCCATTGGCACCGGTGACATCCTTACACAAAGCCAGCCATAGAAAGGAGTAAGACTGATTGGATGAAGACAGCAGGAAAGCAGGGGTTCAGAGGAATGAATGCATCTCCATACGCTTATCTAAAATTCTCACCAATGATTTACATAAGTATTTCTATCCTTATTTTAGTATTAATTTCGAAAACTCCATAACTATTTTATATCCGCCTGACTGAGATTTACAAGGTGACCATAGCTTGCTTCATACCAACAATCTCCGTGGGATCGACCCTTACTCACGTAAGGTTTATTACTTGGACGACCCAGTGCACCTGCTGGTTAGTTATGCGAAGTTGTGAAGATATGTTTAGACCATGGTTCTGTGCATCCGTTTTTGGAGCCATCGCTAGGGAATCAATTTCGAACAATAATTCACAACCTGAGTAACAATTTCGCATACCAAGTTTTTGGCGCTGTTGCCGGGGATTGTTCGAGTTTGGACAACTGACGGTTCATCTTGTTGCTCAGATTGGGTAACTTTCTTTTCGTTTTCTTTTCAAAAAGTTTTCAAAAAAAATTTTTCAAAAAAATCTTTCAAAAATTTCTCCTTTGTTTTCGAAAAAAAAAACTTTTAAATGTTTTCAAAAAAAATTTTTTCTTCAGAATTTTTAAGAATGAATTCTAGTGTTTCATAAAGCATGTTGAAGCCTGGCTGGCTGTAAAGCCATGCCTGTAGGGCATGTTAGGCGTGTCATGTCTGAGTTACATACTAAAGCTTGGCTGGCTATTAAGCCATGCCTGACCCTTTGATTGGAGCTTTAGACTAAAGAGCATAAGATTCCTGGAATTCATATTAAAAAAATTTTGGAATCCTTATTTTTCTTTTTCAAAATGATTTTCGAAAAAAATAAAAAAAAAATACAAAAAAATCATAAAATCATAAAAATCAAAAATATTTTTTGTGTTTCTTGTTTGAGTCTTGAGTCATGTTATAAGTTTGGTGTCAATTGCATGTTCATCTTGCATTTTTTGAAAAAAATTCATGCATTCATAGTGTTCTTCATGATCTTCAAGTTGTTCTTGGTAAGTCTTCTTGTTTGATCTTTGCATTTGCATGTTTTGTGTCTTTTCTTGTTTTTCATATGCATTCCTAAATTCTTTATGTCTAAGCATTAAAGAATTCTAAGTTTGGTGTCTTGCATGTTTTCTTTGCATTAAAAATTTTTCAAAAATGTGTTCTTGATGTTCATCATGATCTTCATAGTGTTCTTGGTGTTCATCTTGACATTCATAGCATTCTTGCATGCATTCATTGTTTTGATCCATAACTTTCATGCATTGCATCATTTTTCTTGTTTTTCTCTCTCATCATAAAAATTCAAAAATAAAAAAAAATATCTTTCCCTTTTTCTCACTTAAAATTTTGAAAATTAGATTTGACTTTTTCAAATATTTTTAAAATATAGTTGTTTTTATAAGTCAAATCAAATTTTCAATTAAAAAAAAAATCTTATCTTTTTCAAAATCTTTTTCAAAAATCAAATCTTTTTTCAATTTTTTTAGTTATTTTCGAAAATTTCAAAAATATTTTTCAAAAATCTTTTTTTTTAATTTTACATCATATTTTTGAAAATAACATCATCAATTAATGTTTTGATTCAAAAATTTCAAGTTTGTTACTTACTTGTTAAGAAAGATTCAAACTTTAAGTTCTAGAATCATATCTTGTGATTTCTTGTGAATCAAGTCATTAATTGAGATTTTAAAAATCAAATCTTTTTCAAAAACTAATTTCTATCATGTCTTTTCGAAAATATCTTCTTATCTTACCTTTTTCAAAAAAGTGATTGCAAAATATCTTTTCTAACCTCCTAACTTCTTATCTTTTCAAAATTTGTTTCAACTAACTAACTAACTTTTTGTTTGTTTCTTACCTTTTTCAAAACTACCTAACTAACCCTCTCTCTCTAATTTTCGAAAAAATCCTCCCTCTTTTTCAAAATTTCTTTTTAATTAGGCTAATTATTTTATTTTTTATTTGAATTTTCAAAAAACTACTAACCTTTTTCCAAAACTATTTTCGAAAATCACTAACTCTTTTTCAAAAATTATTTTCGAAAATCCTTCTCCCTCATCTCCTTCTATTTATTTATTCATCTACTAACACTTCTCTTCATCTCACATCTCTGCTCCTATCATCACCTTGGTGTTTGGATTCTTCATTCTTCTTCACCCCTATTCCTTTTCTTCTTCTACTAACAATAAAGAACCTCTTTACTGTGACATAGAGGATTCCTCTTTTTTTCTTTTTCACTTCTCTTTCTTATGAGCAGGGACAAAGAAAAAGGCATTCTTGTTGAAGTTGATCCAGAACCTGAAAGGACTCTGAAGAGAAAACTAAGAGAAGCTAAATTACAACAATCCAGAGACAACCTTATTGAAAATTTCGAACAAGTAAAGGAGATGGCAGCCGAACCCAACAACAATAATGCAAGGAGAATGCTTGGTGACTTTACTGCACCTAATTCCAATTTATATGGAAGAAGCATCTCCATTCTACCATTGGAGCAAACAATTTTGAGCTGAAACCTCAGCTAGTTTCTCTGATGTAGCAGAACTGCAAATTTCATGGACTTCCATTTGAAGACCCTTTTCAGTTCTTAAGACTAATGGAGTAGATCCTGAAGTCTACAGGCTCATGCTTTTCCCTTTTGCTGTAAGAGACAGAGCTAGAATATGGTTGGACTCTCAACCCAAAGACACCCTGAACTCTTGGGATAAGCTGGTCACGGCTTTCTTAGCCAAGTTTTTTCCTCCTCAAAAGCTGAGCAAGCTTAGAGCTGATGTTCAAACCTTCAGACAGAAAAAAGGTGAATCCCTCTATGAAGCTTGGGAAAGATACAAGCAGCTGACCAAAAAGTGTCCTTCTGACATGCTTTCAAAATGGACCATCCTGGATATATTCTATGATGGTTTATCTGAGCAATCAAAGATGTCATTGGATACTTCTGCAGGTGGATCCATTCACCTAAAGAAAACGCCTGCAGAAGCTCAAGAACTTATTGACATGGTTGCTAATAACCAGTTTATGTACACTTCTGAGAGGAATCCTGTGAGTAATGGGACGCCTATGAAGAAGGGAGTTCTTGAAATTGATACTCTGAATGCCATATTGGCTCAGAATAAAATATTAACTCAGCGAGTCAATATGATTTCTCAGAGTCTGAATGGAATGCAAGCTGCATCCAATAGTACTCAAGAGGCATCTTCTGAGGGAGAAGCTTATGATCCTGAGAACCCTGCAATAGCAGAGTTAAAATACATGGGTGAACCATATGGAAACACCTATAATCCATCATGGAGAAATCACCCAAATCTCTCATGGAAGGATCAAAAGCCTCAACAAGGCTTTAATAATGGTGGAAGAAATAGGTTTAGCAATAGCAAGCCTTTTCCATCATCCACTCAGCAACAGACAGAGAATTCTGAGCATAATCTATCTAGCTTAGCAAATTTAGTCTCTGATCTATCTAAGGCCACTGTGAGTTTCATGAATGAAACAAGGTCTTCCATTAGAAATTTGGAAGCACAAGTGGGCCAGCTGAGTAAAAGGATCACTGAAATCCCTCCTAGTACTCTCCCAAGCAATACAGAAGAGAATCCAAAAGGAGAGTGCAAGGCCATTGAATTAATTGCCATGGCCGAACCCACAAGAGAGGAGAAGGACGTGAATCCCAAGGAGGAAGACCTCCTGGGACGTCCAGTGATCAATAAGGAGCTTCCCTCTGAGGAACCTAAGGAATCTGAGACTCATCTAGAGACCATAGAGATTCCATTGAACCTCCTTATGCCATTCATGAGCTCTGATGAGTATTCCTCTTCTGAAGAGAATGAGGATGTTACTGAAGAGCAAGCTGCCAAGTTCCTTGGTGCAATCATGAAGCTAAATGCCAAATTATTTGGTATTGAAACTTGGGAAGATGAACCTCCCTTGTTCACCAACGAACTAAGTGATCTGGATCAACTGACATTGCCTCAGAAGAGACAGGATCCTGGAAAGTTCATAATACCTTGTACCATAGGCACCATGATCTTTAAGGCTCTGTGTGACCTTGGTTCAGGAATAAACCCCATGCCCCTCTTTGTAATAGAGAAACTGGGAATCTATGGGGTGCAAGCTGCTAAAATCTCATTAGAGATGGCAGACAATTCAAGAAAACAGGCTTATGGACAAGTAGAGGACGTGTTAGTAAAGGTTGAAGGCCTTGACATCCCTGCTGATTTCATAGTCCTGGATACTGGAAAGGAAGAGGATGAATCTATCATCCTAGGAAGACCTTTCCTAGCCACAGCAAGAGCTGTGATTGATGTGGACAGAGGAGAATTGATCCTTCAATTAAATAAGGACAACCTTGTGTTTACAACTCAAGGATCTCTCTCTGCATCCATGGAGAGGAAGCAGAAAAAGCTTCTCTCAAAGCAGAGTCAACCAAAGCCCCCACAGTCAAACTCTAAGTTTGGTGTTGGGAGGCCATAACCAAACTCTAAGTTTGGTGTCAAACCCCCATATCCAAACTCTAAGTTTGGTATTGGGAGGTCTCAACAAAGCTCTGCACATCTGTGAGGCTCCATGAGAGCCCACTGTCAAGCTATTGACATTAAAAAAGCGCTTGTTGGGAGGCAACCCAATGTTTATTTATCTAATTTTATTTTTTTCATATTTTCTTAAGTTCATGATCATGTGGAATCACAAAATAAACGAAAAATTTAGAAACAGAATCAAAAACAGCAGAAGAAAAATCACACCTTGGAGGAAGCAACTGTCTGGCGTTCAATGCCAGAACAGAGCATGGTTCTGGCGCTGAACGCCCAAAATGGGCAGTATCTGGGCGCTGAACGCCCAAAATGGGCATCAACCTGGCGCTGAACGCCCAAAATGGGCATCATCTGGGTGCTAAATGCCAGAATTGCACCCTGGAGAGGAGCTAGGTTTGAACGCCCAGAACAAGCATGGTTCTGGCATTCAACGCCAGAAATGGGCAACAAATGGGCGTTGAACGCCCAAAATGGGCACCAACCTGGCACTGAACGCCCAGAGTTGTGTGCAAGGGCATTTTACATGCCTAATTTGGTGCAAGGTTGTAAATCCTTGAACACCTCAGGATCTGTGGACCCCACAGGATCACCTCAGGATCTGTGGACCCCACAGGATCATCTCAGGATCTGTGGACCCCACAGGATCCCCACCTACCTCCACTCACTCTCTTCTCTCTTCTCAATCATCCTCTATTCCCAATAAACACTCTTCCCCAAAACCCTTCACCTATCACCTCCATCTCTCTTCCCTATTAACCCTTCACCACTCACATCCACCCACTCTTTCCCATAAACCTACCCAATAAACTCCACCTACCTTCAAAATTCAAATCAATTTCCCACCCAAACCTACCCATATGGCCGAACCTTAACCCCCCCTCCCTTCCCTATATAAAGCCTTCCATTCTTCCTCATTTTCACACAACATAACCCTCTCTTCTCTTCTTGGCCGAAACACACCTCCCTCCTCTTCTCCATCTTTTCTTCTTCTTCTTCATCTAATTCTTTATTTTCTTGCTCGAGGGTGAGCAATATTCTATGTTTGGTGTGGTAAAAGCATAAGCTTTTTGTTTTTTCATTACCATTGATGGCACCCAAGACCGGAGAATCCTCTAGAAAAGGGAAAGGAAAGACAAAAACTTTCACCTCTGAGTCATGGGAGATGGAAAGATTCATCTCCAAAGCTCATCAAGACCACTTCTATGATGTTGTGGCCAAGAAGAAGGTGATCCCCGAGGTCCCTTTCAAATTCAAAAGAAATGAGTATCCGGAGATCCGACATGAAATTCAAAGAAGAGGTTGGAAAGTTCTAACAAATCCCATCCAACAAGTCGGCATCCTAATGGTTCAAGAGTTTTATGCCAATGCATGGATCACCAAGAACCATGATCAAAGTAAGAACCCGGATCCAAAGAACTATGTTACAATGGTTCGGGGGAAATACTTGGATTTTAGTCTGGAAAATGTGAGGTTGGCGTTTAACTTGCCTATGATGCAAGGAGATGAACGCCCCTACACTAGAAGGGTCAACTTTAATCAAAGGTTGGACCAAGTCCTCATGGACATATGTGTGGAAGGAGCTCAATGGAAGATTGACTCCAAAGGCAAGCTGGTTCAACTAAGAAGATTGGACCTCAAGCCTGTGGCTAGAGGATGGTTGGAGTTCATCCAACGCTCCATCATCCCCACTAGCAACCGATCTAAAGTTACTGTGGATCGGGCCATCATGATCCATAGCATCATGATTGGAGAAGAAGTAGAGGTTCATGAAGTCATCTCCCTTGTACTCTACAAAATAGCCGAAAAGCCCTCTCCTGGGGCAAGGCTAGCTTTTCCTCATCTTATCTGCCATCTATGTTACTCAGCTAGAGCTTCCATAGAAGGAGACATTCACATTGAGGAAGAGAAGCCCATCACTAAGAAAAAGATAGAGCAAGAAAGAAAGCCCATTCGTGGAGCTCAAGAGGCGCAGGAAGCTCATCACCATGAGATCCCGGAGATGCCTCATATGCATTTTCCTCCACAAAAATATTGAGAGCAAATCAACAGCTCCCTAGAAGAATTAAGTTCCAACATGGGACAATTAAGGGTGGAACATCAAGAGCACTCCATCATCCTTCATGAAATTAGAGAAGATCAAAAAGCAATGAGGGAGGAGCAACAAAGACAAGGAAGAGACATAGAAGAGCTCAAGGACATCATTGGTTCCTCAAGAAGGAAACGCCACCATCACTAAGGTGGATTCATTCCTTGTTCTTATTTCTTCTGTTTTTCGTTTTCTCTATGTTAAGTGCTTATCTATGTTTGTGTCTTCATTACATGATCATTAGTAGTTAGTAACTTTGTCTTAAAGTTATGAATGTCCTATGAATCCATCACCTCTCTTAAATGAAAAATGTTTTAATTCAAAAGAACAAGAAGTACATGAGTTTTGAATTTATCCTTGAACTTAGTTTAATTATATTGATGTGGTGACAATGCTTCTTGTTTTCTGAATGTATGCTTGAACAGTGCATATGTCTTTTGAAGTTGTTGTTTAAGAATATTAAATATGTTGGCTCTTGAAAGAATGATGACTAGGAAACATGTTATTTGATATTCTGAAAAATCATAAAAATGATTCTTGGAGCAAGAAAAAGCAGCAAAGAACAAAGCTTGCAGAAAAAAAAATAGGCGAAAAAAAATAGAAAGAAAAAGCAAGCAGAAAAAAAGCCAATAACCCTTAAAACCAAAAGGCAAGGGTAAATAAAGAGGATCCCAAGGCTTTGAGCATCAGTGGATAGGAGGGCCTACAGGAATAAAATCCTGGTCTAAGCGGCTAAACCAAGCTGTCCCTAACCATGTGCTTGTGGCGTGTAGGTGTCAAGTGAAAACTTGAGACTGAGCGGTTAAAGTCAAGGTCCAAATCAAAAAAAAAAGAGTGTGCTTAAGAGCCCTGGACACCTCTAATTGGGGACTTTAGCAAAGCTGAGTCACAATCTGAAAAGGTTCACCCAATTATGTGTCTGTGGCATTTATGTATCCGGTGGTAATATTGGAAACAAAGTGCTTAGGGCCACGGCCAAGACTCATAAAATAGCTGTGTTCAAGAATCACTATACTGAACTAGGAGAATCAATAACACTATCTGAACTCTGAGTTCCTATAGATGCCAATCATTCTGAACCTCAATGAATAAAGTGAGATGCCAGAACTATTCAAGAGGCAAAAAGCAATAAGTCCCGCTCATTTGATTGGAGCTATGTTTCATTGATAGTTTGGAATTTATAGTATATTCTCTTCTTTTTATCCTATTTGATTTTCAGTTGCTTGGGGACAAGCAACAATTTAAGTTTGGTGTTGTGATGAGCGGATAATTTATACGCTTTTTGGCGTTGTTTTTAGTATGTTTTTAGTAGAATCTAGTTACTTTTAGTGATGTTTTCATTAGTTTTTATGTTAAATTCACATTTCTGGACTTTACTATGAGTTTGTGTGTTTTTCTGTGATTTCAGGTATTTTCTGGCTGAAATTGAGGGACTTGAGCAAATATCAGATTCAGAGGTTGAAGAAGGACTGCCGATGTTGTTGGATTCTGACCTCACTGAACTCAAAATAGATTTTCTGGAGCTACAGAACTCAAAATGGCGCGCTTCAAATTGCATTGGAAAGTAGACATCCAGGGCTTTCCAGCAATATATAATAGTCCATACTTTGCTCAAGTTTAGATGACGCAAACTGGCGTTCAACGTCAGCTCTCTGCCCAATTCTGGCGTCCAGCGCCAGAAACAAGTTGCAAAGTGGAGTTCAACGCCCAAACTGGCACAAAAGCTGGCGTTCAACTCCAAGAATGACCTCTCCACGTGTAGACTTCAAGCTCAGTCCAAGCACACACCAAGTGGGCCCCGGAAGTGGATTTATGCATCAATTACTTACTTCTGTAAACCCTAGTGACTAGTTTATTATATATAGAACTTTTTATCATTGTATTCTAAGTCTTGGTTATTCCGGTTCCCCTCTGGGGCCGAGACCAATGAACTCCATTATCACTTATGTATTTTCAATGGTAGAGTTTCTGCACTCCATAGATTAAGGTGTGGAGCTCTGCTGTTCCTCAAGGATTAATGCAAAGTACTACTGTTTTCTATTCAATTCAACTTATTCAGTTTCTAAGATATTCATTCGCACTTCAACCTTAATGTGATGAACGTGACAATCATCATCTTTTCCTATGAACGTGTGCCTGACAACCACTTCCGTTCTACATTAGATTGAATGAGTATCTCTTAGATCTCTTAATCAGAATCTTCGTGGTATAAGCTAGATTGATGGCGGCATTCATGAGAGTCCGGAAAGTCTAAACCTTGTCCGTGGTATTCCGAGTAGGACTCTGGGATTGAATGACTGTGACGAACTCCAAACTCGCGAGTGCTGGGCATAGTGACAGACGCAAAAGGATAGTAAATTCTATTCCAGTATGATCGAAAACCTCCAAGATGATTAGCCATGCAGTGACAGCGCATCGGACCATTTTCACAGAGAGGAATAGGATGCAACCAACGACAAGGGTGATGCCTCCAGACGATTAGCCATGCTGTGACAGAGCATTTGGACTATTTTTCCGAGAGGATTAAAAGTAGCCATTGGCACCGGTGAAATCCTTACACAAAGCCAGCCATAGAAAGGAGTAAGACTGATTGGATGAAGACAGCAGGAAAGCAGGGGTTCAGAGGAATGAATGCATCTCCATACACTTATCTGAAATTCTCACCAATGATTTACATAAGTATTTCTATCCTTATTTTAGTATTAATTTCGAAAACTCCATAACTATTTTATATCCGCCTGACTGAGATTTACAAGGTGACCATAGCTTGCTTCATACCAACAATCTCCGTGGGATCGACCCTTACTCACGTAAGGTTTATTACTTGGACGACCCAGTGCACTTGCTGGTTAGTTATGCGAAGTTGTGAAGATATGTTTAGACCATGGTTCTGTGCATCCGTTTTTGGAGCCATCGCCAGGGAATCAATTTCGAACAATAATTCACAACCTGAGTAACAATTTTGTATACCACACACCAACGCTTTCATGGTCATGCGTACACGTCGCCCACGCGTACGCGTCAAGCTGGATTTTTACCAATTTGCACGTGCGAGTCGCCCATGTGTGTGCGAGACTTGATGTTTTTCCACTTTCACGCGTACGTGTCATCGACGCGTACGCGTCATATCAAAATTTTTCAATCTCCAAAGTGAGCTTTTATCCAAGATGTTGGAGGTAACATTGGTTCACCAATGTTCCCTCCAACGTTGGCACCTCTTTTTCATAATGTTCCCAGCAACGTTGGTGTGCCAACTTTGGCTACCAACGTTGCATATCAAGCCTTCAAACGTTGGTGGCAACGTTGTTGAGCCAACTTTGGCCACCAACGGTGCCTTCTCTGCTACTTTCTCACCTTTCCTCTACTTCTCTTCACCTATCATCAACCAAACAAAGTGCATCAAAGTCTTGCTCTAAATCATGAGATGATGTATCATCCATTTTATCATTCAATCCTTGCATTATTCTCATGAAATTGTCTAGAATTCACAATGTTTGCTTGAATCAAGGTATGAATGCATATTCCACCAAATACTTACTTATTTCCTAGGAAAATGCATAAAACTACCCTAGATCAAACTAAAAATGGCTTGTGAAACTAGCCAAAATGCCCTAGCATCAGGATGTAATTGCAATGTTACGCTCTTGGTTGTGGAGGCAAAAAGGAGTTTTCAAATCAAAGAGCTAAAGATTAAAAGAACTAAGAAATAAAAGAACTAAGGGGTGATCAAAATTGGAATTAATGCAAGTAAAAAGGAAACAAGGTCAAAACTAGTGAAAATGCTATAAATGCAATAAAGAGCCTTGACTTGGGAATGAGGATCCAAGGAATCCTATCATCGTCATAACCGCGACTATGATAATTATGATGAGTCAATCTCGCTTAGTTAACCTTAACATCGAGGAGTAGGTCAAGCAAGCATAATTGACCTTGATCCATAACTCCTAGCTAACTTACCAAATTAATTGGCAAAGAGCTAGCTTCAACGGATGCAAGAGTCAACTAACTACCCAAGAATTACCACTAAATGTCGGACATCATAACTCTAGTATCCTAGGAACTCAAACCCCAAGCCAAGATGTGAAAATCTACTCAAATTCTAAGGTTGGCATTTTCATAAACACCTTGTGGGCATAAGACCAAAACATGGAAAATTGTAAAGAAAAATGGAAAACTATAACCAACTATTCACAATCTCAACAATAGACGAGAAATCAAGCATATATAAAGCATGAAAGACAAAATTCATTAATCAAAACTTCAAGAACTCAAAATTACAAATATTAACAAAGTGCTTGAACTAAAAGAAATTGAAAGTAAAGATAATGTAATTAAAGAGAAAATTGAGAGTACTTTCAATTAAAGAAGCAGAATCCAAAATCAAACCTTGCTATAAAATGCTACAATGAAAACCCTAGGAGAGCATTTACTATCTACACTACTCCTACTGCTAAGGACAATTTCTAACTAATGAAAACTAAAACTAAAACCTAATAATAACTTCCTACTCACTAATGCCTTGATATATCTTCATTCCCTTTGATATAGCATCACAAAAGGCTTCAGCAACTCCAAAAATTAGGCTAAGAGAGCCCTGAAATTGTGAGCCACGTGCTTCATTAATGAATCCACGTGCAGCGACCTGTGCGTATGCACACTTTGCTGTTTCACCACTTGTACGTACGCACAGAGTGTTGTGCGCATGCACACATGCTAAATCCTTCTTGTGTGCACGCACAGATGCTTGTGCGCATGAACACTTGACTGTATATGCTTTTCCTTGTTGTCTTCATGTGTTCTATCTTGTACATGCTTTCTTCCACTTTTGACTATCCATACTTGCCTTTAGGGCCTGAAATCACTCAACGAACATGTCATGGCATCAAATCGCATAAAAGTGGAATTAAAAATCACTAATTTAAGCACAAAAATGCATGTTTTGATATTTATGTCCAAATTAGGGAGAAATCACAAAAGTATGCTATTTTGGTGCCTAAGTGTGAGTTTATGTGATGAAATCCATCCAAATCAAACCCAAATATCTCATCAAATATGGATTCATCAATTCCCCCACACTTAAACAATAGCATGTCCTCATGCTAAACCAAACAAGGAGAATAATCAAAGGGGTAATCAACTTATTGAATGCAACTATCTATATGTATGCAAGTATATTATATACTATCTATATCTATCTATCTATCTATCTATAGTATCCTATGGAATTGGTGAAAACAAACAATCAAATCTCTAAGCAAGAGTATGAACATATAGGGCTAAGCAAAGAAATAATTCAGTGCAATTCAAAATCTAGAGAATTGATTCAAGTTTCAAAATGAAGCAACTTGCAAGAATACATGACAACAGGTGTGGAAACATAGAATTAAGTGATCGAACCCTCACTAGGTGTGTATGCACTCTAACCGCTCGGTGTTTAGGGTCAATTCACTCAAGTCTCCTCCTAATCATGCTTTAAAGGATTTTCTTTTCATCTAACAATCAACAACCATGTGATGCATGGATGCAATTATCATGAGTACTTATTAGGGTTGTAATGGAGTTAGGGTCAAGGTGGGATAGACATGGCTAAGTGGACTAAATTAAATGCTTGATTAGTTTAAGTATCCAACTCAACCTTTATCAATCCAATAATAAAGAGTATGCAATCCTAACCTTCCCATTCTCACTTTTTATACACATTCATGTATGCTCTTTCATTCACATTACATATGCATTCATTATTCTTTTCACATTACATATGCTCTTTTATTCACTAGTTCATACATGAATGAACCTATTTTCCAAAATTTTTCTTTCAATGCATACCCAAAACAAACTTTTTCATTCACTACCAATGTTTCCCAAAATTCCCCCACAGTTAAATGACACACACTCCTCAACCTAAGCTAATCAAGAATACAATCCAAGGTAAATTGTAGTTTTCCACTTAAGGTTGTAATGTGGTGATATTACAAACAATGGGGTCAATTAAAGCTCAACAGGGGATAGCAAAGGTAGATGCAAGGGTAGGTTTATATGGGTTAGTGAGCTATGCAAAGAATCAAGCAAAACCAATATTACAATCATAGAAGGAGAAAAGCACACTATGAACAAAATTAGTGGTTAAAATGTGTAACCACTCATTATAGGCTCAAAGACTCCCAAGGTATTTTGTTCTTTTCTCTTCTATGTTCCATAAAAATTATTCAAGCAAGTTTTAAAAGCAATTTTCCAAATCAATTCAATAGAACACCCTAAAAACAAAATTCTTGAAAATCTTTGTTGTTTTTCACTAAAGTTATTTCCTATATGTATGTATGATGTGATGGATACAAAGTTCAAAATTTCTTAGTTCTTTTCCTAATTTTCAACAACCAAAAACTAACATGAACAATTAGGATCAAAATTGAACTAAGCATATGCTATTCACATCATCCAATCACAACCAATATCTATACTATATACCAAGCAATCTAAAGCGCAATATATGTATATATATACTAAAATGAAAATGCAATACAAAAGATAAACTAAAAGCAACTAACATATATACAAATGATCAAAACAAAAGTATGTAGCATAAAACTAAATACCAGAAATATCCACAAAATGCATAACAAAAACTAAAAAGAAACTAGATAACAAGTGTTTAGGAGAGAATTTTACACCCAAAATATTGTAGATCCTCCCCCACACTTAAATGGTTGCACGGTCCTCTGTGCCAAAAAAACAGACCGGGGGGTGGTCAACTCTAAGAAGCTCCACTGTCTAGCGGTGGTGGGTGTTGTAGTCGCTAATAGACAATGATCACACAGGTCGGCTCTGTGGTGGTCTCAGCTGCCGGCTCCCGAATGGCCTGGTCAGCTACCTCTGCTGCTATCTCAGCTATCTTTCCAGGTGGCTTAACTGCTATGTGCTCGGCTACCTCCTCAGCTCTCTCGACTGCTGGCTCAGCCACTACCTGCTTCTCTGCCTCAGCCGTCAGCTCCGTCTCAGGCTTGGGCTCTGGCTCTGGTGTAGCGACAGGAGGTGGATTGAGATCTCTCCCATCAAGCTTGGCTGCCAACCACTGAAATCGGTGCTCAGTGCATTGGATGGCCTGAAGAATGTCCTGGGCTAACTCGTGAGGTATTCGAGGAGTAGGTACAGGCGCTGAAGATAGTGGTGGAGCTGATGATGATGGCAGCTCTGTAGTCTTCCTCTTCTTCTGTGGTGGCCCATCATACTCTCTGTATGGCAGGTACGGGTGGTTATTGATGTAGACAGACGTCCGGTCTGTCGGATGCCTCTCCACCCCAGATAAAGTGGCCAATCTGGTGATCATCGATGAGAAGAGAACGTTGTACTTCTGCTTCTGGTTCACCTTCCACATCGACTCTCTGATAAGGGGAAGAACAGAGATCCTCTTCCCCTCTAGAATGGCCAAAGTAGTACTGCCACATGGACCCAAATGTGAGTGGCATGCGTGCTCGGCAAGATATAATCGGCAATGATCTACTGCCAGATCCTTGCCTTAGGATGGAGATGTGCACATGCAATGCTCTGTGGGACCGCGTTCTCCTCTCTACTATACTCCCAACGAGCCTCAGGTAGCCCAATCCTCTTCAGAACTACATCTAAAGAAAGCTTGCCTGAAGTCATGTCTGCCACTATCTTAGGATAAGCATCGCGGGCCGGAGGAATATGCGGAATCTGTAAGAGGGCCTCTAAGGCGTGGTCGGAGATGTCTAAGGTGACACTCCGAAGAAAAATGGATGTGGCCTCTCTCTTCAGTAGATTTTTGTAGAATTCTTTGACCATGTGTTCATTAATCTCCACAGGGTCGAATTCTATGAACTTCCACTGGTAGAAATTGAGTCGGTTATGTATGACTTCTACATATTTCTCTGGTAGACTGAGCTTCCTCTCTTAGTACAAGGCTTTCTTTTCTAACTTTTTTAACTGCTCATGGGCTTCCTCAGTGATAAAAGTATCCGGCTGACTGCTCGAACATGCGGGAAGAGGGGCCACAGGATTGGCTTTCTCCTTTTCCTTGCGAGGCATCCTGAAAGAGAACAAAAATAGAATACAGCTTAGGAGAAACAATTAATAATCACAAAAGCAAAGAGGAAATAGTCAAACAATGCATATTAGAGCCAATAAGGTTAATAGACACTTAATTGAGGAAAACATATTCAAAAGAAGTGATATGGTTAAAGGAAAATGTAGTTTTCCACAATCAAGCAACCTATGTAGCAATTAAAAGAAATGAACAATAATTAAAGCACAATTAACTTAGGTAGAAAAAATGAAAGTGAATTGAAACAAAACTTGGTTATTGCCTAATTGCCTTGAAAGTGTCATATTTCATAAAAATTAACTCAAAGGCAACAACCAATTTAACACTAAAGCGGCTTGCTTATCCATGTCAAGAAATAGGAAATAATCATATAACCACAATCCTTGTTCAAAAAGTAATTACTTGATCAAAATCAAATTGTATTGCTCAAAAAAGTTTCCAAGAATAAGTAATTGTATATGATCATTTATATTTAAGAACACATGAGTAAGCAACTCAGCAATTCACTAAACAAAACATGGTATGCACTGCTATAAAATTCACCAAACAAATGACAAAAGCTGTAAAATTCAAGTCAATTTTGTATTTCCAGCAAAAATAACACTAAGTGCATAATTAAAATTCAATCTTAACCATCATCAAAGTTACAGAAATTGCACAATTATGAAGTAGAATGCCTCATGAAAATAAAATTCAAAGCCTATGTTGATCAGACACAAGATTTAAATTAAAAACTCCATTCGGGCAATACATCAAGCATGTGGTGTGCAACAAATTCAGACAGCATGTTTAGTTTAATGTAGGCATCAAACAACCCAAAAAATTCAGCCACAGCAAACACATTCAATCCAAAACACAGAAATTATCTAACCTAACCTAACCTCAGATCACTAGAAACAGAATTAAAAGCAGTTAAGGAAATATAAAAGAAAATGGAACAGGGGTAGGGAGAGGGTGGAACCCGCTTTGATGAGGGAAGAAAGAAGAAGAATGGGGTAGGCAGAGTCGTGGTGGTCACAGCAGCACAGAAGTTCGCTGCCGCTAGTGGTGTTCGTCGGACTGGAAACACGAACAGAGGTGGTGCCACGAACAGGGGTATCGCGCAGAGAAGGAGGAATGGGGAAGAAAGACAAGGAAGGGAGACGGTGGGCGACGGTGGTGTGGTTGCCGGTGGTGGTGTATGATGGAGGGTGGCGGGGTCGCAGCGTTGGTGGCGTAGGGTTGGGTGGTGTGCTTCAGAGAAGAAGGAAAGAAGAAGAAAGGGTTTAGGGAAACTGTGGTGTTTAAAGCACGCTTGATCTCCCCTTTCAAATTAACATTCGAAAAGGGGCTTGTGCGTACACACAGAGAAGTGTGCGGACGCACATGAGAGAAAATGTGGTTATACGTGCACACAGCAACGTGCGTGCACTACGAACAGAAGGGACATTAGGGTCTGTGCGCGCGCACAACAACGTGTGCGCTTGCACACAAGGGAAAAGAGGGGGTTGTTCCCACGCACACTGTGTGCGTGGGCTACGAGCAAAAGGGGTGTTGAAAGTTGTGCGTACGCACAAAGCTATGCGCACGCACAGGTAGGGATTTTTTTTTTTCGAATCAAGGTGAAGTGTGCGCGCGCACAACTGTTGTGCGTACGCACATGGAGAAATGATGGTGGGGTGCACACGCACAAGACGTGCGAACGCCACGTGCAGACTGGGTGTTTAGGAGTGTGCGTATGCACAGGGCTGTGCTTTCGCAAAGGTAATGAAAACCAGGGGAGGTGTGCGCTCACACGGGTTCGTGTGTATGCACAGAACTCTGTTTCAGCAAAAATTATAATGCCTTTAAGGCACTAAACAATACATCCAAAACAGGTTTTCAAGCCCCAAAACATGTTAAAACTCCAAAAACACATTATTCCACTAAAATTGCCTAGCAAACATCAAAATGTAACTAAACTAAACTAAGCAACATTACCAATTATTCAAGAAATAAAGGCTAAAAGAGAGAAGGGGATAGAAAGATATTACAATGGTGGGGTGTCTCCCACCTAGCATATTGGTTTAAAGTCCTTAAGCTGGACTATTGGTTGGAGCTCTCATCAAAGAGGCTTGTGCTTCCATCCATCCTTGAGTTGCTAACCATGCTTGCTCTTCTAAAATTCTTCGGGATCCCAAATGAAGTACATTAATCTCTCAAACAACCTCAAGGAAGAAATTGGGATCCAAAATTGTTGGTTGTAGAGGTGTATGCCCGGATCACACACTTTGGTTTCTCTATCATCCTCTTGTTGACTTTCACTTGTGCCCTGGAATGAACAACCTCTCCAAGCTCCTTTTGAGCACCCAATTAAGCCTTGGAATCCTCCTAATTGGGCTTTGCACCATTTATGCCTTGAACTCCTTTAGTAACCAACATCCACCCCTTTACCATGTACTAACCCAAGAACGACCTTGAGTTGGTAATTCGTCTCCAATATAGCATATTGATAGGGGCCAACAAAGCTCATAGATGAAATTGCCACCCACTCAATGTGTTATTGGACCGGAGTTGCTTCCTCACCAACTTCCTCTTCCCCATCACTCAAATCAAAACACGGAGGTTGCGAGAAGTCTACCTCCATGTCTCTCTCAAACTCAATGGGAGGAGGCTCATTAGGGTCATTAAGGGGATTGACCGAGGAGGACAAAAAATCATCAATGATGGAATCCTCATCTTGATCAATCTCTCCAATTCTCCTTTTTCCTCTTGTGATTCAATCCCTAGCTCCACTTCTTTCCCTTGAGGCTCCATGTTCTCTTCTTCTCT
Organism: Arachis hypogaea; assembly: GCF_003086295.3. Classification (NCBI taxonomy): domain Eukaryota; kingdom Viridiplantae; phylum Streptophyta; class Magnoliopsida; order Fabales; family Fabaceae; genus Arachis; species Arachis hypogaea. The sequence continues at coordinate 82,710,371 of NC_092051.1, read as the reverse complement.
ACACTCCTTAGTTAATCCTCCATATTCCTCAAGGGAGATGTCTTGATTGCTTGAGTGTAGTAAGGTCAAGTAGTTCATTGTTTCGGCTATGGTAGCCATGAACTTCCCTTGCTTCTTTCGGAACCCTTCTTGCTCTTGGAAGAATGCTTGAAGGTCTTATTGTTCTTGGGACAAGGGTTGGGGGACTTCATGTTGAAGTGAAGAGGGTTCAATTGTTGGGAAAAATGTTATATAGTTGGGAGGTGTATTATGTAGGTGAGGGTTTTGAGGTGGTGTATAAGTGATGCACCACTTTTTCGTGGTACATTTTGTACTTAATTGAGTGGATTTTATCCACTAAACTCACACTTATTCATATAATTCACATATTTTATATTTTCCTTCCTAATTATGTGCTATGATTGAAAACATGCTTCTTTAGCCTTAAATTACTAATTTTAATTCTCTCTTATTACCATTCGATGCCGTGATACGTGTGTTAAGTGTTTTTAGGGTTTATAGGGCAGGAATGGCTCAGAGGATGGAAAGGAAGCATGCAAAAGTGGAAGGAATACAGGAAATTGAAGGAATTGTTGAGCTGTTAAGCCTGACCTCTTCGTACTAAATCCATCATAACATGAGCTACATAGGTCCAAATGAGGCGGTTCTAGTTGCGTTAGAAAGATAACATCCGGGGCTTCGAAATGATATATAATTTGCTATAGTTGCCATGCTGTTAGGCGATGCGCACGCGTGGATCACGCGTACGAGTGACCTTGCGAAAGTTTAATCAACGCGTACGCGTGGGCGACGCGTACGCGTGACAGAGCCACGTGCTGTACGTATCAGAAATCACTAGGGACGATTTTTGGGCTATTTTTGGCCCAGTTTCAAACCCGAAAAACACATATTAGAGGTTGCAGAGTGGGGGAATCACATCCATTCATTCATACAACTTTCATTCACATAATTTTAGGTTTTAGATGCAGTTTTCTAGAGAGCTCTCTCTAGGTTTTAGGGTTTTTAGCTTTAATTTTTCTCAATTTCAGATTTCTATCTTAGTTTGATTTAGTTTCTCTTCTACTTTTATTTGTCTTAGCATTCTAATTTATCTATTTTCCTTACTGATTATTTTATGTTGCCACTTTAGTTTATGAATTCTCATGTTAGATTTGATTTTCTATTTAATGCAATTTGAGGTATTTCATATTTATTACTTCTTCTCTCAACTGTTGTTATTGATTCCTTGCAATTGGCTGCTTAGGTTTTATTGTCTCTTATTAATTTCTATGTTTTTATATTATGCCTTCCAAGTGTTTGACAAAATGCTTGGTGGGGTTTTAGAGTAGATTTTCCTCCGATCCTCTTGGCTATGGTTGAGTAATTGGAGACTCTTGAGTTATCAAACTCCTTTGCTGATTGATAATAAAAAGTTGCTAGTTGATTTGGATCCCTCTAAAGCTAGTCTTTTCTTAGGAGTTGACTAGGACTTGAGGAATCAAATTGATTCATCCACTTGACTTTTCTTCACAGTTAGAGGTTACCTAAATGGGAGCAATGGACAATTCTTATCACAATTGATAAGGATAACTAGGATAGGACGTCTAGTTCTCATACCGTGCCAAGAGCTTTTCTAGTTATTAATTTACTTGAAATTTACTTTTCTTGTTCCTTATTCAAAACCCCAAAAAGATACAAACTCATAACCAATTAGAAGTACACTTCCCTACAATTCCTTGAGAGACGACCCGAGGTTTAAATACTTCGGTTTATTTTATAGGGGTTTGTTACTTGTCACAAGCAAATTTTTGTATGAAAGGATTCTTTGTTGGTTTAGATACAAACGTGTGCCTTATTATTGGTTATTATGAATATTGTGAATAATTTTGCTTTTTCGTTTCTTTGTTAGTTGTTTCTAGTTTTAGGAGTTTATTTTCATTAATTCTTATTAGTTTTTATTTTTACTTGCTACCATGAATTCTCATCCCTCTGGCTACGAGTTTGGTTCAAATTATGTTGTAGGGAATGGAAGCTATAATGAGAACATGCATCAAGGATTGAACCACGATACTCACAAGCCCCTTTCCACCATTCACCTCCATATGACCCTAACCCTTATCCATCATAACAACCACCATATGAACCATACGAACCATACATAGAACCACCCCAACTCCAAAATAATTACTCTCATGAACCACCACCTCCATATTCACCATCTCCATGCCCTTAATGAACCCTCCTAACCACCCCAACCTCCACTGGATGGCAACACCCTTAGTGTTATTCGCCAAGGGCAAATAAAGCTTCAAACCATACTTACCTCTACTCTCACTGGTCTCACCTCTACTCTCCAAACTCTTATATCCCGTGTGGATGCATCAATTCAAGAGCAACATGATCCCAATTATGCTATTGACACGAAACAAGAGAGAAGGGATCGGCTTAGGGACTTAATGGATCGAGTTCACGCACCTATACTTCAAAAGAAGCACGAGGAGGCCCAAAATGTGGAAGTAGAGTCCCTTGAAGATGAATGGTGCATGAAATGGTGATTGTTCATTCCTTGGTAACGGCACCAAAAACTTAATACGCACGTTCATAATCTTAGTTCTTTTTCACAACTTCGCACAACTAACCAGCAAGTGCACTGGGTCGTCCAAGTAATAAACCTTACGTGAGTAAAGGTCGATCCCACGGAGATTTTTAGCTTGAAGCAAGCTATGGTCATCTTGTAAATCTCAGCCAGGCAGATTCAAATGATTATGGGATTTAAGATAATTGAATTATAAATAAAATATAGAATAGGATAGAGATACTTATGTAATTCACTGGTGAAAGTTTCAGATAAGCGTATGGAGATGCTTTGCTCCCTCTGAATCTCTGCTTTCCTACTGTCTTCATCCAATCATTCATACTCCTTTCCATGGCAAGCTGTACGTTGGGCATCACCGTTGTCAATTGCTACATCCTGTCCTCTCAGCGAAAATGGTCCAAATGCGCTGTCACCGCATGGCTAATCATCTGTCGGTTCTCGATCATGCTGGAATAGGATCCAGTGATACTTTTGCATCTGTCACTACGCCCAGCACTCGTGAGTTTGAAGCTCGTCACAGCCATCCCTTTCCAGATCCTACTCGGAATACCACAGACAAGGTTTAGAGTTTTCGGATCTCAAGAATGGCTGCCAAAAATTCTAGCCTATACCACGAAGACTCTGATCGTAAATCAGGAGGCTAAGAGATATGCATTCAAGCTTGCTTTCATATAGAACGGAAGTGTTTGTCAGGCACGCGTTCATAAGTGAGAATGGTGATGAGCGTCACATAATCATCACATTCATCATGTTCTTATGTGCGAATGAATATCTTAGAGAAGAAATAGGCTTGAGTTGAATAGAAAAACAATAGTACTTTGCATTAATTCATGAGGAACAGCAGAGCTCCACACCTTAATCTATGGTGTGTAGAAACTCTACCGTTGAAAATACATAAGAACAAGGTCTAGGCATGGCCGAATGGCCAGCCTCCCCAAATGGCATATGAATTCGAAAATAGGGAAAAAGACCGATCCCTGATCAATAATGATCAAAAGATCTAAAATAAATCACTAAAAGTAGTTTTTATACTAAACTAGTAGTTAGGGTTACATAAGATAAGTAAATGATGTAGAAATCCACTTCCGGGCCCACTTGGTGTGTGCTTGGGCTGAGTATTGAGCTTTCATGTGTAGAGACTCTTTTTGGAGTTAAACGCCAGGTTGTAGCCTATTTCTGGCATTTAACTCTGATTTGCAACCTGTTTCTGGCGTTTAACTCCAGAATAGGGCAGGAAGCTGGCGTTTGAATGCCTGTTTCCGTTGTCGAAACTTGGGCAAAGTATGATTTATTATATATTGCTGGAAAGCCCTGAATATCTACTTTCGAACCCAATTGATAGCGTGCCAATTGGATTTCTGTAGCTCCTATAAATCCACTTCGAGTGCAGGGAGGTCTGAATCCAACAGCATCTGCAGTCCTTCTTCAGCCTCTGAATCAGATTTTTGCTCAAGTCCCTCAATTTCAGCCAGAAATTACCTGAAATCACAAAAAAATACACAAACTCCTAGTAAAGTCTAGAAATGTGATTTTTATTTAAAAACTAATAAAATTATATTAAAAACTAACTAAATCATACTAAAAACTATGTAAAAACAATGCCAAAAAGCGTATAAATTATCCGCTCATCACAACACCAAACTTAAATTGTTTTTTGTCCCCAAGCAAATGAAAATCAAATAGGATAAAAAGAAGAGAATATACTATAAATCCCAAAATATCAATGAAACTTAGCTCCAATCAGATGAGCGGGACTAGTAGCTTTTTGCCTCTGAACAGTTTTGGCATCTCACTTTATCCTTTGAAGTTCAGAATGATTGGCATCTATAGGAACTCAGAATTCAGATAGTGTTACTGATTCTCCTAGTTCAGTATGTTGATTCTTAAACACAGCTACTTTATGAGTCTTGGCCGTGGTCCTAAGCACTTTGTTTTCCAGTATTACCACCGGATACATAAATACCATAGACACATAATTGGGTGAACCTTTTCAGATTGTGACTCAGCTTTGCTAAAGTCCCCAATTAGAGGTGTCTAGGGTTCTTAAGCACACTCTGTTTTTGCTTTGGACCTCGAATTTAACCGCTCAGTCTCAAGCTTTTCACTTGACACCTTCACGCCAAAAACCTCGAATTTACCCTTGCCTTTTGGTTTTAAGGGCTATTGGCTTTTTCTGCTTGCTTTTTTTCTTTTTCTTTCTTTTTTTTCGCCTTCTTTTTTTTCGCAAGATTTTTTCTATTCACTATTTTTTCTTGCTTCAAGAATCATTTTTATGATTTTTCAGATCATCAAATAACATTTCTCCTTTTTCATTATTCTTTCAAGAGCCAACAATTTTAACATTCATAAACAACAAATTCAAAAGACATATGCAGTGTTCAAGCATTCATTCAGAAAACAAAAAGTATTGTCACCATATCAAAATAATTAAACTAGTTTCAAGGATGAATTCGAAATCATGTACTTCTTGTTCTTTTGTGATTAAAAGCATTTTTCATTTAAGAGAGGTGATGGATTCATAGGACATTCATAGCTTTAATACATAGACACTTAAACACTAATGATCACATAGTAAAGAGACAAACATAAATAAAACATAAGGCTCAAGAACCAAAAAACAGGAAAATAAGAACAAGGAGATTACGGAACGGGTCCACCTTAGTAAGGGTGGCATCTTCCTCTTCTTGAAGAACCAATGGTGCTCTTGAGCTCCTCTATGTCTCTTCCTTGTCCTTGTTGCTCCTCCCTCATAGCTCTTTGATCTTCTCTAATCTCATGGAGAATGATGGAGTGCTCTTGGTGTTCCATCCTTAGTTGTCCCATGTTGGAACTTAATTCTCCTAGGGAGGTGTTGATTTGCTCCCAATAGTTTTGTGGAGGGACGTGCATCCCTTGAGGCATCTCAGGGATTTCATGGTGAGGAATTTCCTCATGCTCTTGTTGAGGTCCATGATCTCTTGTTTGATCCATCCTTTTCTTAGTGATGGGCTTGTCCTCATCAATGAGGATATCTCCCTCTATGTCAATTCCAGCCAAATTGTAGAGGTGGCAAATGAGGTGAGGAAAGGCTAACCTTGCCAAAGTGGAGGACTTGTCAGCCACCTTGTAGAGTTCTTGAGGTATAATCTCATGAACTTCCACTTCCTCCCCAATCATGATACTATAGATCATGATGGCCCGGTCTACAGTAACTTCAGACCGGTTGCTAGTAGGAATAATTTAGCGTTGGATGAACTCCAACCATTCTCTAGCTACAGGCTTAAGGTCCGGTCTTCTCAATTGAACCGGCTTGCCTCTTGAGTCAACTTTCCATTGAGCTCCTTCCACACATTGTCCATGAGGACTTGGTCCAACCTTTGATCAAAGTTGACCCTTCTAGTGTAGGGGCGTGCGTTTTCTTGCATCATTGGTAAGTTGAACGCCAACCTTACATTTTCCGGACTGAAATCAAGTATTTCCCCCGAACCATTGTAAGCCAGTTCTTTGGGTTTGGGTTCATACTTTGATCATGGTTACTAGTGATCCATGCGTTTGCATAGAACTCTTGAACCATTAAGATTCCGACTTGTTGAATAGGTTTAGAGAGAACTTCCCATCCTCTTCTTCTAATCTCTTGTCGGATCTCCGGATACTCGCTCTTTTTGAGCTTAAAAGGGACCTCCGGGATCACCTTCTTCTTGGCCACAACTTCATAGAAGTGGTCTTGATGGACCTTTGAGATGAATCTCTCCATCTCCCATGACTCAGAGGTGGAAGCAATTGCCTTCCCTTTCCTCTTTCTTGAGGTTTCTCTAGCCTTAGGTGCCATTGATGGTTATGGAAAAACAAAAAGCAATGCTTTTACCACACCAAACTTAAAAGGTTTGCTTGTCGTCGAGCAAAAGAAGAAAGAAAGTAGTAGAAGAAGAAGAAAATGGAGGAGATGGAGTGAGAGAGTGTATTCGGCCAAGGGGAGAAGTAGTGGTTGTGATGTGTGAAAATAGAGTAGTGTTAAGGGGTTTATATAGGGGTGGGGGGAAGGTTAAGTTTTGGCCATTAGGGTTGGGTTTGGGAGGGAAAAGAATTTGAGTTTGGAGGTAGGTGGGGTTTATGGGGAAGAGGTAATAAGGTGATTGGTGAAGGGTATTTGGGAAAGAGTGTTATGAGAAGGTGTGAAGAGGAGAGAAGAAGAGGCGTGGTAGGTGGGAATCCTGTGGGGTCCACAGATCCTAAGGGGTCAAGGACTTAGCATCCCTACTCCAAGTAGGCATGCAAAACGCCTTTAGAATGCATGTCTAGCGTTAAACGCCAGCTTGCTGCTTGTTTCTAGCGTTTAACGCCAGCTTTTCTCCCATTCTTAGCATTAAACGCCAATTTCATGCTCTGTTCTGGCGTTAAACGCCAGTCTGGTGCTTGTTTCTAGCGTTTAACGCCAGCTTGATGCTTCTTTCTGGCGTTAAACGCCAGTTTGATGCTTCTTACTGGCGTTTAAACGCCAGTAAGCTCTTCCTTCAGGGTGAGCTGTTTTTAATGCTATTTTTCATTCTGTTTTTTATTTTTCAGTAGTTTTTGTGATTTCACATGATCATCAACCTAAAGAAAACATAAAATAGCGATGGAAAATAAATAGATATAATTAAATAACATTGGGTTGCCTCCCAACAAGCGCTTCTTTAATGTCAATAGCTTGACAGTGAGCTCTCATGGAGCCTCACAGAAAATCAGAGCAATGTTTGGGGCCTCTTAACACCAAACTTAGAGTTTGGTTGTGGCTTCCCAACACCAAACTTAGAGTTTGAATGTGGGGGTTTTGTTTGACTCTGTATTGAGAGAAGCTTTTCGTGCTTCCTCTCCATGGTTACAGAAGGAGAACCTTGAGTCTTAAATACAAGGTAGCCCTCATTCAACTGAAGGACCAACTCTCCTCTGTCAACATCAATCACAGCTTTTGCTGTGGCTAGGAAGGGTCTGTCAAGGATGATGGATTCATCCTCCTCCTTCCCAGTGTCTATGATTATGAAATCAGCAAGGATGTAAAGGCTTTCAACCTTTACTAACACGTCCTCTACTAGTCCATAAGCCTGTTTCATTGATTTGCCTGCCGTCTCTAATGAGATTCTTGCAGCTTGTACCTCAAAGATTCCCAGTTTCTCCATTACAGAGAGTGGCATAAGGTTTATCCCTGACCCAAGGTCACACAGAGCTTTCTCAAAGGTCATGGTGCCTATGGTACAAGGTATGAAGAACTTTCCGGGATCCGGTTTCTTCTGAAGCAATGTCTGCCTCATTAGTGCACTCAGTTCATTGGTGAGCAAGGGGGTTTAATCCTCCCGAGTCTCATTACCAAATAAACTGGCATTCAACTTCATGATTGCTCCTAGATACTTAGCAACTTGTTCTGCAATGGTGTCTTCATCCTCTTCAAAGGAAGAGTATTCATCAGAGATCATGAATGGCAGAAGGAGGTCCAATGGAATCTCTAGGGTCTCTGTATGAGCCTCAGATTTCTTTGGTTCTTCAAAAGGAACTCTTTTCTGTCCAGAGGACATCCCAAGAGGTCTTCCTCACTGGGATTCATGTCATCCTCCTCCTCTGGGCATTCGGCCACACCAAGTAAGGTTATAGCCTTGCACTCTCTGTTGGAATTTTCTTCTGTATTGCTTGGGAGAGTACTGAGAGGAGTTTCAGTAATCTTCTTACTCAGCTGACCCACCTGTGCCTCCAAATTTCTAATGGAGGACCTTGTTTCATTCATTAAACTTAGTGTGGTTTTGGATAGATCAGAGACTATGGTTGCCAGGATAGAATGGCTCTATTCAGAATTTTCTGTCTGTTGCTGAGAAGATGATGGAAAAGGCTTGCTATTGCTAAACCTATTTCTTTCACCATTATTATTGAAGCCTTGTTGAGGCTTCTGTTGATCCTTCCATGAGAGATTAGGATGATTTCTCCATGAAGGATTATAGGTGTTTCCACAGGGTTCTCCCATGTAATTCACCTCTAATATTGCAGGGTTCTCAGGATCATAAGCTTCTTCTTCAGAAGATGCTTCTTTAGTACTATTGGATGCAGCTTGCAATCCATTCAGACTCTGAGAAATCATATTGACTTGCTGAGTCAATATTTTGTTCTGAGCCAATATGGCATTCAGAGTATCAATTTCAAGAACTCCCTTCTTCTGAGGCGTCCCATTATTCACAGGATTCCTCTCAGAGGTGTTGATGTGCGGAAAATTATCAGACACAAAACTCACCGGCAAGTGTACTGGGTCGCATCAAGTAATAAAACTCACGGGAGTGAGGTCGATCCCACAAGGATTGAAGGATTGAGCAACTTTAGTTTAGTGCTTGAATTAGTCAAGCAAACAAGTGTTGATTGTGTGAAATTGTGTTGACAGGAATTAAATTGCATAGAATGTAAAGGGGAGTGGGTGATTTGCAGGAAATTAAAGGGAACAAAGAGAAAAAGAGCTGAATCTTAAAGAACAAGAAATTAAATGGCAGAAACTTAGAACGCAAGAAATGTAAATTGCAGAATCTTAAAGTGCAAGAAATGTAAATTGCTTGAATTATAAAGGGAATTGGGAAGTGGATTTGCAGAAATTAAACAAGGAAAAGTAAAATTCAACAAACAGAAATGTAAAAGATGGATTCAATTAAACCGGATCTCAAATGAAAATGAAAATAAGCTTGGTGTAGCAACGAAACAAGGAAATTGAAATTGAAAAATGTAGATCTCAGGACCCAAGAGACTAGATAACCAAGTCTAGATCTCAATGCCTTCCTAGATCCAAATTGAGAATTCAATTGCAAGAAAAGTAAAGATCCAGCAGTAGAAGAAAGGAATTCAAATATTGATTTCTCAAAAAGTGTAGTAAAGAAAACAGAGAGATCTCAAGGTGAGATTGAGACAGAATTTCCTCAATTCTTCAACACCCAAGACTCAAAATCTCCAAATAGCTCAAAACCCAAAAGCTCTCCAAAAACTACTCAGCAAAACTAAAAAGGAAAAGCTCCCTACTGTGAATACTATGAAAATTCTTCAAGAAAACTCTAAAAAGAAAAGCTCCTCTAAAACTTCAAATCCTAAACTATTTATACACTTTCTTCAAATGATCATTAAGCCTTGAATTGGGCCTTTAGTATTGATGAAATTGGGTTGATAATAGCCTCCGTTGATTGCTCTTGGTGTTGGGAAGAAATCCATTAGTGAACCGGGCCATGAACCATTCACGTTTGAGTCAACGTTTGAGGCAAACGTTGACTCAAACGTCTTCGTGAAACCAATTATGCAGCTCGGCCACTTGCTGTCATCCACGTTTGAGCCAATGTTTAAGGTCAAACGTGAGCTCAAACGTGGTTCCCCCATGCTACTCCTTTGGCCAACGTTTGGCCCAACGTTTGATGCAAACGTTGGCGCAAACGTGGCTCAATCAATGCATCAAACAGAGGTGCTCTTCTTTGCTTTTATGGCGCCAACGTTTGACCTCACGTTTGAGGCAAACATTGGCACAAACATTGGTTTGCTCCAGGGGTGCTTTTTCTCTTCTTTTTGGCGCCAACGTTTGACCTCACGTTTGAGGCAAACGTTGGCTCTTCTCCAGGGTGTTCTTCATCTGCTTCTCACGTTTGAGTTAACGTTTGAGGTAAACGTTAGCTCAAACGTGAATCCCTCTTTTCAAGCCTATTCTTGCAACCTTCTTCCAAGCTTTATTCCACCTATCATCAATCAACAATTGTATCAAAGCTATGCCATAATCATGAGAGTTGTTCTTCTTCTTGTCACATGAGCAATTATGGCACAAAAACTCACGAAAATGCATCAATTTATCCATGGTTAATTGAATCAAAGGGAACATGAAATTCAACCCAATTGGCTTACTTATGGCTTAAGAAAGTGCATAAAACCAAATGAAAACAGAGGAAAAAGACTAGTGAAACTAGGCTAAGATGACTTGTCATCACAACACCAAACTTAAAACTTGCTTGTCCCCAAGCAAGAACAGAATTATTAAGAAGAAAGAATGAAAACAAAAGAGAATGCTCATGTTAGCAGAGTATTATTGGTAGCTCATGGGGTTTTATGCAGATATGTAACTACTCACTTCTTATTGACAAGTAGGCCTAGAAAGTTCTCTCTAAGCATCAAGCAACACACTGCTATGACCTCTCATTATTCCTTTGTCCTTGTTTATTGAATTCTTTTCTTTATAAACTTTAGTTCAGTGTTATGTGTAACAAGCTCTTTTCTTTATTTATGCTTGACACATTATTCACTTTAGACACTTGGCTCACATCCCCTCTTAGAGCATTGATGCCCAGCACCTCTTTGGGTTACTAAATGTCTTGTAGCTAGGTTGCTCTTGATAGTGGACTTTCAGTTGATAATCCCGGGTTAGTTAACCCAAGTTACCAAGTGTTAATGCACTCCAAAGAACTTAATAATCCAAGCAGATCCTAGTACAAAGACACCACAGGCATATATTCTAAAGTTCAAGCTATTGGTGTCTAGCTTTGTTTCTTTTTATTTTTCTTTTGTTCTGTTGCCACTCTTTGGCTATTTCTTTTCTCTTTTTGTTTTACTTTTCATTCAAGGACTTTTATTTTGTTGAGATCCATAGACAGTGAACTACTTTCTTCTTAAAAAGAGAACAGTCTATTCCTTTTATTCACTAATAGTGAGTTGCCACACAATCACACATACATGCCACCACTTACTATTATTTGACTTCTAGCTAACAATGAACCATCTTACTTCATGTTTCAAACATTTCTTTTATTGAATTGAAAAGATGCAGGGGACAAAGCATGCATTAGTTAAGTGAAAGTAAACACACAAGTACACTTAGACTAGCATTCTTACTGACAATAATATTCAAGATGCATAACTACTGAACTAACAGTTACTGCTAAGATGGGCATATTCAAACTTCAAATTTAAAAAGATTGCATGCTGATGGGGTTAAGTGACAATATAACCTTTTGGTGGCTTCTTACTCTCAACTGATGGTGTGAAGCCCTCCCAAGAAAGTGTTTGAATCCCTGCAGAGTTAATGGAAGTTGCTTGTTTCTCAAGCCCTTAGATAACTAGTTAGTGTGCGGGACCTTCTTGTTGGCTTTTGAACTTACTTTGGTGTGTGAACACCAAACTTAGTCCCTTGCCGCTACCTTTGATGCATCGAGTTGATCATATGTGAATTCCTAGTGTCTTAGCTAAAAGTAATAAAACTACAAAGTAGAAGCAGACAATGATTAAATGATTCATCTGATTGCTTGGAGCTAGCAACCCTTTATGCAGAAGGTGAGAATGTATTTTTAGATTAGATTTTTGGTGGAACACCAAACTTAAAATCCTTCATTCTCCTTTAAATTGTTTTGGTGTGTGACACCAAACTTAGCTCCTTGCAATGCAGGTGAATCCACTTAATCTTTTTATTGAACTAGCATTGAAAGAAAAGGACTACCCCAGGTTGGGTTGCCTCCCAACAAGCGCTCTTTTAATGTCACTAGCTTGACATTGATCCTCTTAGGGTGGTTGATGGTTGAAATGTCGCAGCTTATCCCCCCTCACTGTGAGCCTTCTTTGTGTGCCTTGGTGCTCAATTTCAACGTGCTCCAGAGAGAGTACTTGGTTAACAGTGTAGTTATCTTTTGCTCCCAGCTGTTGATATACTAATTGCACCTTGTCACCTTCGAAGAATCCTTCAGTTGGGGTTCTTTTATTCTTCCACCCTTTGTTAGCCTTCTTCTTATTTTTCTTCCTTTTTCTTGTTAACCTTTCTTCCTTGACAGTAGCTTTAGTTGTGGCACTTTTCTTCTTGTTTATCTTCCAAGTTTCTTTTTGAGTACCTTCTTTTTCTTGCATATGTTCATTCTTCTGCTTTACTGAATTGTTGATTGCTTGCCTTGGGAAACAGTCATTGCTTACTTGGCTTCTTTCTTCAGAATTTTGTTGTTCTGGAAACACTTTCAGAGTAATGCTTTCCTCATGCATCCTGAGAGTTAGTTCTCCTTGCTCTACATCTATGATGGCTCTGGCGGTAGCTAAAAATGGCCTTCCCAAAATGATTGAATTGTTTCCTTCCTCTTCAGTATCCAAAATCACAAAATCTGCTGGAAAAATAAACTCCCCAACCTTCACCAACAGGTTTTCCACAATTCCATTGGGTGTCTTGATCGATCTATCAGCCATGACTAGTGACATCCTGGTGGGTTTGAGTTCTTCTATAGCAAGCTTCTTCATCATAGACAGGGGCATTAGGTTGATACTAGCTCCGAGATCACAAAGAGCCTTGTCTAATGTCATGTTGCCTATGGTGCAAGCAACTACAAAACTTCCTGGATCTTTAAGCTTTGGTGGGATTCCCTTTTGAAGCACCGCGCTACATTCTTCAGTGAGAAGTATAGTTTCCTTCTCCAACCAGCTTCTTTTCTTGTTAATGAGTTCCTTCAAGAACTTGGCGTATAAGGGCATCTGTTCCAATGCTTCAGCCAGGGGAATGTTGATTTCCAGCTTCTTGAAAGTTTCCAGGAATTTGCAGAAGTGTTGATCCTTGGTTTCTTTATTGAACCTCTGAGGGTATGGTAGTGGAGGTGTAATGCTCTTCTCCACTTGCTGCTGTCCCGGAATTGCTTCCTTTGAACTATGTGGCTGGTTGTCTTTCTCTTTGAGCTTCTTTGGGGCATTTCTTCTTGTTGTCATGTCTTCATTGCTAGCTTCCCCTTTCTCTGATGATTCTTTGTTGCTATCCAAAGGCTTCTTGGTTACCTCCTTGTTGTTGTCTACCAATGTCTTTCCACTCCGTAGTTGTACAGCTTTGCACTCTTCTTTTGGATTAGGAATGGTGTCACTTGGTAGTGAGCTTGAAGTTCTCTCAACAGAAATCTACTTGGAGATTTGCCCAATCTGCCTCTCTAGGCTCTTCATGGAGGCTTCATGGTTCTTGGTTGTCATTTCTTGGTGTTTCCACATTTTGTCTATCAAGGTTTCCAAGTTAGTGATTCTTTGAGATTCTGGTGATGCTTGTGGTGGGTTGTGAGATGTGGATAGTGGATGGTAGGCATTTTGGTTGGTGTGTTGGTTATTGAATTGATAATGGTTGGGGTTAGGGTAGTTGTTTTAAGGTTTTCTGTAAGGGTTTTGGTTAGTTTGCTGCTGGTTGTGGTTTTGGTTGTTCCTTGAAGTGTTTTGGTTTGAGTTTCTCTGCCATGGTTGTTGGTTCTGGTTGTGATTGTCTCCCCATCTGAGGTTTGGGTGGTTCTTCCAGGATGGATTGTAGGTATCACCATAAACTTCATTCTATCCAGAGTTTTGGTTATACATGTACTGCACTTGCTCCTGTTGTTGCTCTTCTTGGCTTTCTTCATTCTGCACACATACAGTTGATGAGTGGCTTGTGTTCACAGCTGCTACTTGAAGGCTGTCAATCCTTTTGGCCATTTGTTCAAACTGTTGTTGAATTTGTTGTTGCATCATCTTGTTTTGAGCCAAAATGGAATCTACTCCTTCCAGTTCTAGTACCCCTTTCTCTATGATAGTTGGCGGGTTCTTTGATGAGCAAAGAAATATTGATTATTGGCCACCATGTCCACAAGATTCTGGGCTTCCTCAGCAGTTTTCATCAGTTGTAATGAACCTCCAATAGAATGATCTAATGCCTCTTGAGATTTCAATGTTAGGCCTTCATAGAAATTCTGCAGCACGTCCCATTCATTGAACATCTCCGGAGGACACTTTCTGATTAAGGCTTTGTACCTCTCCCATGCTTCATACAAGGATTCGACATCTAATTGTGTGAATGTCTGCACCTCGGTTTTCAGCCTGATGATCCTTTGGGGTGGATAGAATTTGGCTAGAAATGTAGTCACCAAATCATACCAACTAGTGATACTTCCTTGGGGAAAAGTTTCAAGCCATTGTGCGGCCTTGTCCCTTAATGAGAACGGGAACAGCAGAAGCTTGTAAGTTTCAGGATTCACGCCATTGGATTTGACAGTGTCACAAATCCTTAAGAAGGTAGATAAATGCTGGTTGGGATCTTCCAATGGGCTGCCTCTATAGGAACAATTGTTCTGGACAAGTGTAATGAGTTGTGGTTTTAGCTCAAAATTGTTTGCATTGACATTGGGGGTTAAGATGCTGCTTTCACAGTGTCTGGGATTTGCAAAAGTGTAGGAGGCCAACACTCTCCTCTGTGGTGGATTGGGATTAGATGGATCTCCTTCCATCTCGTGATATTCTTCCTCAGATTCTTCCTCTCCAACAATACTTTTCCCTCTTTCAGCTCTTCTTAATCTCCTGAGAGTCCTCTGGTCAGCTTCGGATAAGATAGGAGTACCTCTCCCTGTACCTGACATACAAACAAAACAAGAAACACACAACCAGTGATACTTCAATCTATTGCTAGAATGAAGTTTTAGTTAGCTTAAGCAAAAATTCAAACAGTTAGTAGGTTAGTCAAAATTAAAGAAAAAGTGCTTGATCTAAACTACCACCTCACTTAATCATTGTCAATCTATTCAATCCCCGGCAACGGCGCCAAAAATTTGATGTGCGGAAAATGATCCGACACAAAACTCACCGGCAAGTGTACCGGGTCGCATCAAGTAATAAAACTCACGGGAGTGAGGTCGATCCCACAAGGATTGAAGGATTGAGCAACTTTAGTTTAGTGGTTGAATTAGTCAACCAAACAAGTGTTGATTGTGTGAAATTGTGTTGACAGGAATTAAATTGCATAGAATGTAAAGGGGAGTGGGTGATTTACAGGAAATTAAAAGGAACAAAGAGAAAGTGCTGAATCTTAAAGAACAAGAAATTAAATGGCAGAAACTTAGAACGCAAGAAATGTAAATTACAGAATCTTAAAGTGCAAGAAATGTAAATTGCTTGAATTATAAAGGGAATTGGGAAGTGGATTTGCAGAAATTAAACAAGGAAAAGTAAAATTCAACAAACAGAAATGTAAAAGATGGATTCAATTAAACCGGATCTCAAATGAAAATGAAAATAAGCTTGGTGTAGCAACGAAACAAGAAAATTGAAATTGAAAAATGTAGATCTCAGGACCCAAGAGACTAGATAACCAAGTCTAGATCTCAATGCCTTCCTAGATCCAAATTGAGAATTCAATTGCAAGAAAAGTAAAGATCCAGCAGTAGAAGAAAGGAATTCAAATATTGATTTCTCAAAAATTGTAGTAAAGAAAACAGAGAGATCTCAAGGTGAGATTGAGACAGAATTTCCTCAATTCTTCAACACCCAAGACTCAAAATCTCCAAATAGCTCAAAACCCAAAAGCTCTCCAAAAACAACTCAGCAAAACTAAAAAGGAAAAGCTCCCTACTGTGAATACTATGAAAATTCTTCAAGAAAACTCTAAAAAGAAAAGCTCCTCTAAAACTTCAAATCCTAAACTATTTATACACTTTCTTCAAATGATCATTAAGCCTTGAATTGGGCCTTTAGTCTTGATGAAATTGGGTTGATAATAGCCTCCGTTGATTGCTCTTGGTGTTGGGAAGAAATCCATTAGTGAACCGGGCCATGAACCATTCACGTTTGAGTCAACGTTTGAGGCAAACCTTGACTCAAACGTCTTCGTGAAACCAATTATGCAGCTCGGCCACTTGCTGTCATCCACGTTTGAGCCAACGTTTGAGGTCAAACGTGAGCTCAAACGTGGTTCCCCCATGCTACTCCTTTGGCCAACGTTTGGCCCAACGTTTGACGCAAACGTTGGCGCAAACGTGGCTCAATCAATGCATCAAACAGAGGTGCTCTTCTTTGCTTTTATGGCGCCAACGTTTGACCTCACGTTTGAGGCAAACGTTGGCGCAAACGTTGGTTTGCTCCAGGGGTGCTTTTTCTCTTCTTTTTGGCACCAACGTTTGACCTCACGTTTGAGGCAAACGTTGGCGCAAACGTTGCCTTCCCTTGCTTCTTCTTCAGCCAACGTTTGCCTCAACGTTTGAGGTCAAACGTTGGCGCAAACGTTGGCTCTTCTCCAGTGTGTTCTTCATCTGCTTCTCACGTTTGAGTTAACGTTTGAGGCAAACGTTAGCTCAAACGTGAATCCCTCTTTTCAAGCCCATTCTTGCAACCTTCTTCCAAGCTTTATTCCACCTATCATCAATCAACAATTGTATCAAAGCTATGCCATAATCATGAGAGTTGTTCTTCTTCTTGTCACATGAGCAATTATGGCACAAAAACTCATGAAAATGCATCAATTTATCCATGGTTGATTGAATCAAAGGAAACATGAAATTCAACCCAATTGGCTTACTTATGGCTTAAGAAAGTGCATAAAACCAAATGAAAACAGAGGAAAAAGACTAGTGAAACTAGGCTAAGATGACTTGTCATCAGGTGTACATGAACTGGTTATTTGCAACTATTTCAATGAGTTCCTGAGCTTCTGCAGGGGTATTTACGTGAAGAGATCCTCCTGCAGAATGGTCCAATGACATTTTTGACAACTCAGACAGACCATCATAGAATATACTTATGATTCTCCATTCTGGAAGCATGTCAGTAGGACACTTTTTGATCAGTTGCTTATATCTTTCCCAAGCTTCATAGAGGAATTCTCCTTCCTTCTGTCTGAAGGTTTTGATTTCCACTCTAAGGTTGCTCATCTTTTGATGTGGAAAGAATTTGGCCAGGAAAGCACTGACCAGCTTATCCCAAGAGTTCAGACTATCCTTAGGTTGTGAATCCAACCATGTTCTAGCTCTGTCTCTTACAGCAAAAGGGAAAAGCATAAGCCTGTAGACCTCGGGATCAACTCCATTGGTCTTGACAATGTCACAGATTTGCAGGAATTTAGCTAAAAACTGATGAGGATCTTCCATTGAAAGTCCATGACACTTGCAATTCTGCTGCATTAGAGAAACCAATTGAGGTTTAAGCTCAAAATTGTTTGCTCTAATTGCAGGAAGTGAGATGCTTCTTCCATAGAAGTTAGAAGAAGGTGCAATAAAGTCACCAAGCATCTTCCTTGCATCTCCACCATTGTTATTCGGTTCGGCCATGTCTGTTTTTTTTCGAAAATTTCTGTCAGGTCCTCTCCAGAGGGTTGTGCTTTAGCTTCTTTTAGCTTCCTCTTCAGAGTCCTTTCAGGTTCAGGGTTAGCTTCAACAAGAATATTCTTATCCTTGTTCCTGCTCATATGAAAAAGAAGAGAACAGAAAAGAAAATATGAAATCCTCTATGTCACAGTATAGAGATTCCTTTATGTGAGTAGAAGAAGAGAAGAATAGAAGAAGGAGAAGATAAGAATTCGAACACAGAGGAGAAGAATGGGTTCGAATTTTTGAATGGAAGAGGGGTGTTAGTAGATAATTAAATAAATAGAAAGAGATGAGAGGGGGAAGAATTTGAAAATTAAATAAAATAAATAAAAAAAATTTGTTTTTATTTTGACTATTAGTTATAATTCGAAATTTAAAGAAAAATAAAATTAAATTAAATTAGAATTTAAAACAAATAGTTAATTAAAAAGGAATTTTGAAAAAGTGGGGAAGAGTTTTCGAAAATTAGAGAGGGAAAATTAGTTAGGTGGTTTTGAAAAAGATATGATTGAAATAGAAAACTTTTAAAATAAAAAATTCAAGTAGTTAATTGAAAAAGATTTGAAAATCAAATTTGAAAAGATAGGAAGTTAGAAAATATTTTGAAATTAAGTTTTGAAAAAGACGTGATTGAAATTGAAAAAATTTGAAAAGGAGATTAAAAAGATTTGATTTTAAAAATTAAAGTTGATTACTTGACTAACAAGAAACTAAAAGATATGATTCTAAAATTTAAAGATAGAACCTTTCTTAATAGGCAAGTAACAAACTTTAAAATTTTTGAATCTATCACATTAATTGTTAGTAAAGATTTTGAGATTATGAAACAAAATAAGAAAAAGATTTTAAAAATCAATTTGAAGTTTTCGAGAATATGAAAGAAAAATGAAAAAGATTTGATTTTAAAAAAAAGATTTGAAAAAGATAGAATTTTTAAATTGAAAATTTGACTTTACTAATAAGAAACAACTAAATTTAAAAAATTTTTTTTGAAAATGTCAACTCAAATATTCGACATTTTATGAGAAGAATAAGGGAAAGATATTTTTTTGATTTTTGAATTTTTTTAGTAAAGAGAGAGAAAAACAATAAAAAGACTCAAAACATGGAATTTATGAATCAAAATATACAATGCATGCAAGAACACTTTGAATGTCAAGATGAACACCAAGAACACTTTGAAGGTCAAGATGAACATCAAGAACATGTTTTTGAAAATTTTTAAGAAAAGAAACACATGCAAGACACCAAACTTAGAAATTTTCAATAATTAGACACTAACAAATTAAAAATGCATAGGAAAAACAAGAAAAGACACAAAACAAGAAAATGCAAAGATCAAACAAAGAAGATCATCAAGAACAACCTGAAGATCATGAAGGACATTATGCATCAATTTTTCGAAAATCTTTTTAGAAAAATAAAAGAATGAAATTGACACCAAACTTAAAAATTGACACTAGACTCAAACAAGAAACATCAAATTTTTGGTTTTTTTATGATTTTATTATAATTTTTTTGTATTTTTTTTCAAAAATTAATTTGAAAAAGAAAAATAAGGATTTCAAAATTTCTAATGAGAATTCCAGGAATCATGCAATGTTAGTCTAAAGCTCCGGTCCAGGAATTAGACATGACTTATTAGCCAACCAAGCTTTCAGTGAAAGCTCCGGTCCAAAACAGTAGACATGGCCAATGGCCAGCCAAGCTTTAAGATACAAATCAGGCATACAACAGCTGAATTGATGAGAATAAAAAAAGCTCTTGTGCTGATGAGTTGAAACCTCGATCCAAAAGATTAGACATGGCTTCACAGCCAGCCAGACTTCAACAGATCATCATGAAACTCTAGAATTCATTCTTAAAAATTCTGAAGTCATAGAATAATTTATTTTCAAAATTGTTTTGTTTTTTTTTTAAGTTTTTTTTTTGAAAATAAAAACAAAAATAAAAAGCTTAAAATTAAAATAAAATTACCTAATCTGAGCAACAAGATGAACCGTCAGTTGTCCAAACTCGAACAATCCCCGGCAACGGCACCAAAAACTTGGTGCACGAAATCGTGATTGTTCATTCCTTGGTAACAGTGCCAAAAACTTAATACGCACGTTCATAATCTTAGTTCTTTTTCACAACTTCGCACAACTAACCAGCAAGTACACTGGGTCATCCAAGTAATAAACCTTACGTGAGTAAGGGTCGATCCCACAGAGATTGTCGGCTTGAAGCAAGCTATGGTCATCTTGTAAATCTCCGTCAGGAAGATTCAAATGATTTTGGGATTTAAGATAATTGAATTATAAATAAAATATAGAATAAGATAGAGATACTTATGTAATTCATTGGTGAGAGTTTCAGATAAGCGTATGGAGATGCTTTGCTCCCTCTGAATCTCTACTTTCCTACTATCTTCATCCAATCATTCATACTCCTTTCCATGGCAAGCTGTATGTTGGACATCACCGTTGTCAATGGCTACATCCTGCCCTCTCAGTGAAAATGATCCAAATGCACTGTCACCACATGGCTAATCATCTGTCGGTTCTCGATCATGCTGGAATAGGATCCAGTGATACTTTTGCGTCTGTCACTACGCCCAGCACTCGCGAGTTTGAAGCTCGTCACAGCCATCCCTTCCCAGATCCTACTCGGAATACCACAGACAACGTTTAGACTTTCCGGATCTCAAGAATGGCCACCAATAATTCTAGCCTATACCACGAAGACTCTGATCGTAAATCAGGAGGCTAAGAGATATGCATTCAAGCTTGCTTTCATGTAGAATGGAAGTGTTTGTCAGGCACGCGTTCATAAGTGAGAATGGTGATGAGCGTCACATAATCATCACATTCATCATGTTCTTGTGTGCGAATGAATATCTTAGAAAAGAAATAGGCTTGAGTTGAATAGAAAAACAATAGTACTTTGCATTAATTCATGAGGAACAACAGAGCTCCACACCTTAATCTATGGTGTGTAGAAACTCTACCATTGAAAATACATAAGAATAAGGTCTATGCATGGCCGGATGGCCAGCCTTCCCAAATGGCATATGAATGTGAAAATAGGGAAAAAGAACAATCCCTGATCAAGGATGATAAAAAAGATGCAAATACAATAGTAAAAAGTCCTATTTATACTAAACTAGTTACTAGGGTTTACAGAGATAAGTAAATGATGCAGAAATTCACTTCCGGACCCACTTGGTGTGTGCTTGGGCTGAGAATTGAAGCCTTCACGTGTAGAGGTCTTACTTGGAGTTAAACGCCAGTTTGTAACTTATTTCTAGCGTTTAACGCTGCTTTGCAACTTGTTTCTGGCGTTTAACGCCAGAATAGGGCAGAGAGCTGGCGTTAAACGCCAGTTTGCGTCATCTAAACTCGGGCAAAGTATAGACTATTATATATTGCTGGAAAGCCCTGGATGTCTACTTTCCATCTCAATTAAGAGCGTGCCAATTGGGTTTTTGTAGCTCCAGAAAATCCACTTCGAGTGCAGGGAGGTCAGAATCCAACAGCATCTGTAGTCCTTCTTCAGCCTCTGAATCAGATTTTTGCTCAAGTTCCTCAATTTCAGCCAGAAATTACCTGAAATCACAGAAAAACACACAAACTCCTAGTAAAGTCCAAAAATTTAATTTTTATTTAAAAACTAATAAAATTATATTAAAAACTAACTAAATCATACTAAAAACTATGTAAAAACAATGCCAAAAAGCGTATAAATTATCCGCTCATCACGTTCCCTTAGTGAACGCTAAGTTCACTTCTTGAGTGCTCTCCCTTGGCTTCTTTTGTGCACAGCACTGCTTGGTGCGCTTTTTCCCCCACTAGCGCTCTCTTTTTTAGCGCTGCATTCCAAATTTGAGCGCTGCTCCATACTTTCGTGGCCTTCATTAGGGCTGACTTAGTGAACTCTAAGTTCACTTATTGAGCACTGGCTCTTTTGGTTGAGTGCTCTCCCTTGCCCAGGCTTGCAAGTCACGAAAAAGGTGACTTAGTGAGCGTCACGCTCACTTCCAAAGTGAACGCTAGCCTTAATGTTGCTGAGCGTGGCGTTCTATTTGTGAACTTAACGCTACCCTGATTGCTTCCCCTTTCTCTTTATTTCTTTACCTACAAGCAATCAAACAACAAATCAAAGTCTCACCAAAATCACAAGATCTTTTCATCATTCATAAAATCAATTAATTCTAGCATAAACCTTATGATTTTGTGTAAAATAAATGATGTTTGATTGATTCGAAATGATCATGAAAATCCTCTCCAATCACTTACTTATTGTGCAAGAAAGTACATAAAACTTAATGAAACAAGTGAAAATGCTTGTAAAACTAGCATAAGATGACTTGTCATCACAACACCAAACTTAAACCTTGCTTGTCCCCATGCAAGCACTAAACATGAGAAGAAATGAAACAAAACAGAGAAGTATATATGTCCTTATTTAGCAGGTAATTGAATTAGGACCATGGGGTTTTATGCAGACAAAAATGCAGCTCAATTATTCTTTGCTGATAGATATGAATTGTCTCTTTAAGGGTCCATTAGAGTTGCTGTTATGATGCCTTGTTCTTTTATTGATCCCTGTTAGCTTTTTTCTTCTTTCTTTTGCTTAGAAACTCATTTCTCACTGATAGCTTAGTGTCAAGTGTTGCAGCAGCCTTTTGGCTCAATTTTTCTCAACACCTCTTTACTACAGACACTTGGCTCACAATTCTTCTTAGGAACATTGTTGCCCAGTACCTCTTTGGGTTACTAAATGCTTTGTAACTAGGTTGCTCTTGATAATGGACTTTCGGTTGGTAATCCCGGATTAGTTAATCTAAGTTACCAAGTTTTAAAAGACTCCTCAGAACCTAATTGTCCAAGCATATCCTAGTACAAGAAGCACCACAGGCATATGTCCTAAGGTCCAAGCTATTGGTGTCTAGCCTTATTATTTGTTTCTTTCATTCTTGTTGCCAATCCTTTGTTTTTCTTTTCTTTTTCTTTCTTACTTTTCATAATTTTCTAGGGATGTTCATTAGTAAAAGGTTTTATAACAGCAAATGAGTTCACACTACAAAGATCATTCTATTCTGCAGCTTTTATTATTGAGCTTATCATCTAATCAAGCAATTACCACCACAAGTATTTATTCTAATTCCTACAACATTAGACAAACACTTTCTATTTTGAATATTTTCTCTTATTGATGCAAAAGGGAAACAAGATAGAATTTAAGCAGATGAATGATAACAAGCATAATACAGCTAGTGTATTTAATAGACATCAAAATTTGCACTATTTGCACTAAATATCAAGGTAAACAGCAGCTTCTCATTCAGAATATTTCAAAGTAGAGTAAATTTTGTGACAATACAACCTCTCAGGAGTGTCTTGCAGCTTTCCTTTTGTCATTGATGAAGAGAATTAGTTGATGGTCTAGATTTTCTTCTTATAGAAATAGAAACTTCGTTGAGAGCATAGCCCCAAACCAACAAACAATTCTCACATAAAAAATTTGAGTTGTCACAAGTAACAAACCCCAAATAAGAATTGTTCATACCCTGGGTCGAGCTGTCCGACCCGGGATGTTTAGCGACATGGCGACTGACCTCTTTAGTTCCGACTACCCGATCTCTTCTTAAAGGGATCGGCCAAATCAACAGGAAAGCCCAGTAAAGGGCCCAAATAGAGGAACACGACCCAAATCCAAAGGCAATCCAAGCCTATAGAGATAAAGGCGGTTCCCTTGAAGATAAGCTGACTTCACCCAAAATAAGATAAGATAAGATAAGATAACTAACTAATCTTATCAGAAAGGTCAGCCCACACTACTATAAATACACTGGAGCACCCAGGTATAACTCATACTCTGATTCTACAATAAACCTGCTTAATACCCGTGCTAACTTAAGCATCGGAGTCTCTTGCAGGTACCTCCCACCCTCCGGTGACCAAGGATCAGAAGTGCAGCCTGTCCAACAAGTCAAACACAACAGCTCCGGCCGCTACCAGCCAGCCGGACACGTCATCTCCGACCAGTACAAAAGATCTCGTCCGAGATCGACCTACAGTTTCAGGTAACCCTCGGAACATTGGCGCTGTTGCCGAGGACCTGGAAGTCATCCCATCACCATGGCGGACGAACAGGATAACGACCACAACTCAGATTTAGAGGACAGAACACCGCACAAAAACACGGGTGCCACACCAAAGGACACTCCGGAATCTAACGGAGACAAAAACTCATCACATCCGGGAGTAATAGAAGCACTTCAAGATCGCCTAAAGCAACTCGAAAAAGAAAGCCAGTACTAGCAAGAAGTCGGCAAGGATCTACAAAGAGTGGTAAGGCGACGTCAAGAATTAGAAGATAAACTTCTACAACTTGAAGCCGATCTCAAAGCAAAGACTACCCGGACCACCCCTGAAGACAACTCTCGCAAAGATCAAGATCCATTCACTAGGGAAATCATGAAGACTAAAATCCCTAAAGACTTCAAACTTCCGGATATGACTTTGTATGATGGTACTACAGATCCCAACCATCACCTCAACAACTTCAGAAGCAGAATGTACCTCACCAACGCCTCAGACGCCGTTCGCTGCAAAGCTTTTCCAACGACTCTCACGAAGACAGCAATTACATGGTTTGACAACCTACCTCCAAAGTCCATCTCCAATTTTGACGATCTGGCCAAAAAATTCCTGGCCAGATTCTCCATCAAAAAAGACAAGGCTAAGCACGCCCGCAGTCTACTAGGTATCAAGCAAGGAGATCGGAAAAGTCTTCGCAACTACATGGAAAGATTCAACAAAATGTGCCTAGACATACAAAGCTTACCAACAGAGGCTGCCGTCATGGGCCTCATCATGGGCCTACGAGAAGGACCTTTTAGCCAATCTATATCAAAGAAATATCCCACATCCCTAGATGAGGTACAAGAGCGGGCAGAGAAGAACATCAACATGGAAGAAAATTCCCGACTTGGAGAAGCCTCGAAATTCGGTTTCACCTACCGAGATAAAGATAAAGAATCCAAGAAGAAGGAAGATCGAATGGTCGAAAAAATCAAAAAGTATCATAATTACACCCCTCTTCGGGTGTCCCTTGTGGATATTTACAAAGAAGTCTGTAACACAGAAAAGATACCTCCAACTCGACCACTCAAAGGCAAAAGAGGAGGAGGAAATCGGAACGAATACTGTGAATATCATCGGGTCCGAGGACATTCCACCAACGAGTGCTTCGACTTAAAAAACATCATAGAAAAGTTAGTAAGGGAAGGAAAACTAAATCAGTATCTAGCCAACCGAGATGATGAACAAAGAAAAAGACGAAGAGATGAAGATGTCGGACGAGCTGAGCGATCATCTCGTACGCTAGAAAGACATGTCCATATGATACATGGAGGATTTGCAGGAGGTGGAATCTCCAATTCATCCCGCAAAAGATACCTCAAAGAAGTATATCATGTCAAAGGGAAGAAGAAAGCACCCGACATCCCTGTAATCACGTTCACCAAAGAAGACGCATCCGGTATCATCTCCGGACAGGATGATCCCATGGTCATCACTATCATACTGGCAAACGCCAATCTCTACCGCACATTAATAGACCAAGGGAGTTTTTTCGACATCTTATTCAAAACTACCTTCGACAAACTTGGCTTAGAAGAAAAGGAGCTTAGAGCATACCCGAACAGCCTGTTCGGACTGGGAGATACCCAGTACAACCACTGGGATATGTGTCGCTACATACAACCTTCGGAAAAGGGAACCAATCCAGAACACTCAAGATAGACTACATTGTGGTTGACGTGAGTTCAGCCTACAATGCCCTAATAGGTCGGACAACACTAAATCAACTCGGCGCAATAGTCTCGACTCCACATCTATGCATGAAATTCCCAACTACAGAAGGGATAGCCACGATAAAAGCAGATCAAAAGATGGCACGCCGCTGTTATAACGAAAGTTTAAACCTCAGAGGTAGAGGAGAAGAATTTCATACAATTGAGCTTGGTGCAGTTCAGAGACGTGAAGAACTCCGTTCACAACCTGAAGGAGAAATAGAGAAAGTTCAGATCGGAGATACCTCGGACAAAACAACTAATATTGGCACGATCCTGAAGGGAGAAGCAAAAGAATTACTAGTACAGTTCTTACGAGATAATGTCGATCTCTTCGCATGGAAAGCCGCAGACATGCCAGGCATAGACCCCAAGCTAATGAGTCACAAGTTGGCAGTCTATCCAGGATCTCAGTCGGTACAGCAGAGACGAAGAAAACTTGGGCCAGAACGATCCCAAGCTGTGGAAGAATAGGTACAAGCACTACTGGAGGCAGGATTCATAAGAGAAGTCAAGTACCCACTATGGCTAGCTAACGTTGTCTTGGTGAAAAAATTAAATGGAAAATGGCGAATGTGCACCGACTACACTGACCTCAACAAAACCTGCCCAAAAGATCCTTACCGACTCCCAAGTATCGACGCTCTGGTAGATGCTTCATCCGGATATAGATACCTCTCGTTTATGGATGCATATTCCAGATACAACCAAATTCCCATGTATCCACCAGATCAAGAAAAGACCTCGTTTTTTATGCCAAAAGCAAATTACTGCTACATTGTAATGCCTTTCAGTCTCAAGAATGCGGGAGCTACGTATCAAAGGCTAATGAATAAAGTCTTTTCAGATGATATCGGAAAGATCATGGAAGTCTACATGGACGACATGTTAATAAAGACACAAAGTGAAGAGACACTATTGTCCAACCTGGCCCAAGTGTTCGACACTATAAGGAAGCATGACATGCGCCTCAATCCCGCAAAATGCACTTTTGCAGTAGAAGCAGGCAAGTTCTTGAGTTTTATGCTCACACAAAGAGGAATTGAGGCAAATCTGGATAAATGCCAGGCCATACTCAACATGAAAAGCCCAACTTGTGTCAAAGAAGTACAACAACTCAACGAGAGGTTAGCGGCCTTGTCCAGGTTCCTAGCGGGATCAGCGATAAGATCCCTTCCTTTCTATGCCACTCTAAGGAAAGGAAAGAGCTTCGAGTGGACAATGGAATGCGAGCAAGCCTTCCAGGATTTCAAAAGTTTCCTGGGACGACCACCTATCCTAACTCGACCACGAAAGGAAGAGCCACTCGTATTGTACCTTGCGGTAGGAAGTCAGGCAGTAGCCTCAGCACTAGTTCGTGAGGATGACAAAGAGCAACAACCTGTATACTTCATTAGTAAAGCACTGCAGGGATCCGAGCTGAACTACCAAAAAATAGAAAATTTTGCCTATGCTCTCATACTGACATCTCGACGACTACGCCTGTACTTCCAGACTCACACCATTAAGGTTCGGACCGACCAGCCCATAAAAGGGATACTGCAGAAAATAGATCTAGCAGGCAGAATTTTACAATGGGCAGTCGAGTTATCCGAGTTCGACCTCCAATATGAAGCTCGGACAGCCATCAAATCACAATACTTGGCCGACTTCATTGCAGAATTCACAGATACCCTGGAAACCCCCACAGAATGGAATCTCTACATGGACGGGTCTTCAAATAAGAGTGGAAGCGTAGGTGTGATAATAGAAAGCAACCAAGGAACCCAAGTTGAGCTTTCCCTCAAATTTGGGTTCCTGGCCTCAAACAACCAGGCAGAATATGAAGTGTTACTAGCTGGTTTGAAGCTGGCTAAGGAGGTTGGAGCTCAAAAACTCAACATCTTCAGCGACTCACAAGTAGTCACCTTACAGATAACAGGGAGTTACCAAGCCAAAGATCCCACCATGAAAAAGTATTTGGATATAACCAAGGAACAGCTCGGACAACTCGGGGAATATAAGATCTGCCACATACCCCGTGAACAAAATGCCCGAGCTGATGCACTCTCAAAGCTAGCCAGCCCCAAACCAGGGGGCAACAATAGAAGCCTCATCCAGGAAATGCTACAAAACCTGTCAATCTCGGAAGCAGAAAAAGTCCTAGCTATAACAAGTCAGGATCAAGGATGGATAACCCCCATAATTAATTACCTCAAAAAAGAAACACTCCCCACAAATGAGAAGGAAGCAAAGAGGTTAAAACGGGAGGCTCAGTACTACACCATCATAAACAACACCCTATACAAAAGAGGAATTTCAATACCATTGTTAAAATGTGTGCCGACTTCTAACACAAGGGACGTTTTAGAGGAAGTACACAGTGGTATTTGTGGCAATCATCTCGGGACACAAGCCCTCACCAAAAAGGTACTTCGGGTGGGATTTTACTGGCCAACTCTACAAAAGGAAGCTACAGAATTTGTAAAGACATGTCCCCCATGCCAGAAACATGCCAACTTTCACATCGCCCCGCCAGAAGAGCTCATCAGCGTAACTTCGCCTTGGCCATTTGCAAAATGGGGACTCGATCTTCTCGGACCCTTTCCCCAGGGATCAGGACAAGTCAAATTCCTCATAGTCGGAGTAGACTATTTCACAAAGTGGATTGAGGCAGATCCCCTAGCCAACGCCACTGCTCAAAGAAGTCAGAAATTTCTATATAGGAACATTGTCACGAGGTTCGGGGTTCCATACTCCATCACCACAGACAATGGCACTCAATTCACAGATGCAGGCTTCAGGAAATTAGTAGCCGACTTGAACATAAAGCACCAGTTCACCTCCATCGAACATCCTCAAGCCAATGGGCAAGCCGAAGCTGCCAACAAAGTCATATTGGCTGGGTTGAAACGGAGACTGTAAGATGCGAAGGGAGCTTGGGCTGAAGAACTTCCACAGGTCCTATGGGCATATCGAACTACGCCACATTCCACCACAAACGAATCACCGTTCCGATTAGCGTACGGCGTGGAGGCAATAATCCTAGTAGAGGTCGAGGAAGGGTCGCCTAGAGTAGTCCACTACAATGAAGAAGCCAACTCTCAACTTCAAAGAGAAGAACTCGACCTACTTCCGGAAATCCAAGAAAGAGCTCGGATAAGGGAAGAAGTGCTAAAGCGCCGAATGGCTTCAAGATATAATCAAAAGGTAGTGCCAAGAGGTTTCGCAGAGAATGATCTCATCCTAATCCGAAATGATATTGGAAAAACTCGACCCGGAGAAGCAAAGTTGGCAGCAAACTGGAAAGGACCCTACCGAGTCATAGAAGTACTTGGGAAGGGCTACTACAGACTGTCCGAACTCGATGGACGAGAGCTTCCCAGATCGTGGCACACCTGCAACCTAAGAAGGTACTATAGCTAGAAAAGGTAAAAGATCTCATCATAGAATGCACTCTTTTTCCTGAAAAGGTTTTTTAATGAGGCACCAAGTTGAGATCCAGATATTATCCGACTTAAAAGAATGAAAAACTCCAACATGTATATATTTGTACTTTCTTTTGAATAAAAAATATTTTAGATATTCTACAAATCTCAAAACGCATTAATTTGAAGCATTCATCGTCCGATTATAAAGCAACAGATCGGCAGAAAGTGAAAAACAGATTCACTGCACGATCACGGTAAAAGACCAATAAAGATGAAAACGCGATTCATCTAAAGGTCGACCAAAGAAAGACAGAAACGACCTTCTACAAATCGGCAAAGATGAACACAGAATAATGCAAGAAGTTATCGAAAGTGATCCAAAAAAAAGAACCTGACGAGGTCTTATGGATTGCTAAATAATAACTTAAAGATTGGCCGACGTTGAGAAGTCGGACCAAGTCAACCCAAGTTATTAGCAAATCCCTAGAAAGAGGTCTGGCCAACCCTATAAAAGAGGAATTTCTATAACTTAGAAGAGATCGACATAAAGAAGTCGGTCTCCCACGAAAAACAAGTTATAAAAGTAATCCCTGAAAGAGACCTGACAAAGGTCCAAGAAAGAGGATTACAAAATAACTTAGAAGAGATCGACATAAAGAAGTCGGTCTCCTATGAAAAACAAGTTATAAAAGTAATCCCTGAAAGAGACCTGACAAAGGTCCAAGAAAGAGGATTACAAAATAACTTAGAATAGATCGACATAAAGAAGTCGGTCTCCTACGAAAAACAAGTTATAAAAGTAATCCCTGAAAGAGACCTGACAAAGGTCCAAGAAAGAGGATTACAAAATAACTTAGAAGAGATTGACATAAATAAGTCGGTCTCCTACAAGAAAAAAGTTATAAAAGTAATCCCTGAAAGAGACCTGACAAAGGTCCAAGAAAGAGGATTACAAAAATAACTTAGAAAGAGGACGACGTAAAGAAGTCGACCTCCTACAAAAAGTTATAGAATTAATCCCTGAAAGAGACCTGACAAGGGTCCAAGAAAGAGGATTACAAAAATAAGTTAGAAAGAGGACGACGTAAAGAAGTCGACCTCCTACGAAAAGTTATAAAAGTAATCCTTGAAAGAGACCTGACAAAGGTCCAAGAAAGAGGATTACAAAAATAACTTAGAAAGAAGACGACGTAAAGAAGTCGACCTCCTACGAAAAGTTATAGAAGTAATCCCTGAAAGACACCTGACAAAGGTCCAAGAAAGAGGATTACAAAAATAACTTAAAAAGAGGACGACGTAAAGATGTCGACCTCCTACGAAAAGTTATAAAAGTAGCCCCTGAAAGAGACCTAACAAAGGCCCAAGAAAGTGGATTACGAAATAACTTAGAAGAGATCGACATGACGAAGCCGGTCCACTACAAAAATAACTTGGAAAAGGAGGATGCAAAGAAATCGGTTATGGATAAAATACAAGTAAGAGCAAGCAAATACGAATTGGATCCAAGAATCTACGACCTCCAAGTACAAAGCAGTTCAAAGAGGCCGAGCAGCAAGGCTCCAGTATTCTAAAACCCGGAAGGGTGCCAAGACAAGTGCAAACAAGCATGCTATAGAATACAATATTATAAAGCTTTAGGGGCCCATAATGCACGAATTGTGAATCACACTTTTCACAACGCGTACCACTAACCAGCAAGTGCACTGGGTCATCCAAGTAATACCTTACGTGAGTAAGGGTCGAATCCCACGGAGATTGTTGGTTTGAAGCAATCTATGGTTATCTTGTAAATCTTAGTCAGGAAGTCAATTATGTTTATCAGTTGAATTGCGAATAACCAAGAGAGTATAAATTAAAGGTTACTTGTTGTGCAGTAATGGAGAATATGTTGGAGTTTTGGAGATGCTTTGTCTTCTGAATCTCTGCTTTCCTCTGTCTTCTAATTCACGCACGCACGTCCTCCTATGGCAAGCTGTGTGTTGGTGGATCACCGTTGTCAATGGCTACCTTCCATCCTTCCAGTGAAAACTACACACGCGCTCTGTCACAGCACGGCTAATCACCGGTTGGTTCTCGATCCGGTTGGAATAGGATTTACTATCCTTTTGCGTCTGTCACTAACGCCCAGCCTTCAGGAGTTTGAAGCTCGTCACAGTCGTTCAATCCTTGAATCCTACTCAGAATACCACAGACAAGGTTTAGACTTTCCGGATTCTCTTGAATGCCGCCATCAGTTCTAGCTTATACCACGGAGATTCTGATTAAGAGATCTCAGAGATACTCATTCAATCGGATATAGAACAGAGGTGGTTGTCAGGCACACGTTCATGTTTTGAGGAAGGTGATGAATGTCACAGATCATCACCTTCATTACATTTAAGCGCGAATGAACATCTTAGATAGGAACAAGCGTGTTTGAATGGAAAACAGAAATACTTGCATTAATTCATCGAGACACAGCAGAGCTCCTCACCCCCAACAATGGGGTTTAGAGACTCATGCCGTCAGAGAATACAAGGGTTTGATCTAAAATGTCATGAGATACAAAATAAGTCTCTAAAAGTTGTTTAAATACTAAACTAGTAGCCTAGGTTTATAAAAAATAAGTGGACTATGATGGATGATGCAGAGATCCACTTCTGGGGCCCACTTGGTGTGTGCTGGGACTGAGATTTAAGTAAGTCACGTGCAGAGGCCATTTGTGGAGTTGAACGCCAGTTTTTGTGCCAGTTTGGGCGTTCAACTCCAGCTTTTGATCCTTTTCTGGCGCTGGACGCCAGAATTGGGCAGAGAACTGGCGTTGAACGCCAGTTTACGTCATCTATCCTTGTGCAAAATATGGACTATTATATATTTCTGGAAAGGCCTGGATGTCTACTTTCCAACGCAATTGGAAGCATGCCATTTCGAGTTCTGTAGCTCCAGAAAATCCATTTTGAGTGCAGGGAGGTCAGAATCCAATAGCATCAGCAGTCTTTTTTCAGCCTGAATCAGATTTTTGCTCAGCTCCTTCAATTTCAGCCAGAAAAATACCTGAAATTTCAGAAAAACACACAACTCATAGTAAAGTCCAGAAATATAAATTTTTCCTAAAAACTAATGAAAATAGACTAAAAACTAACTAGAACATACCCAAAACTATATGAAATTAACCCCAAAAAGCGTATAAAATATCCGCTCATCACAACACCAAACTTAAACTGTTGCTTGTCCTCAAGCAACTAGACAAATAAAATAGAAGACTAATAGGTTGAGAAGCAATAATATCTCAGAGTTTTTGAGTGAAGCTCAGATTCTAATTAGATGAGCGGGACTAGTAGCTTTTTGCTTCTGAACAGTTTTGGCATCTCACTTTACCCATTGAAGCTCAGAGTGATTGGCATCTATAGGAACTCAGAATTCAGATAGTGTTATTGATTCTCTTAGTTCAGTGTGATGATTCTTGAACACAACTTTTTTATGAGTCTTGGTCGTGGCCCTAAGCACTTTGTTTTCCAGTATTACCACTCGATACATAAATGCCACAGACACATAACTGGGTGAACCTTTTTAGATTGTGACTCAGCTTTGCTAAAGTCCCCAATTAGAGTTGTCCAGAGTTCTTAAGCACACTCTTCTTTTTGCCTTGGACCTTGACTTTAACCGCTCAGTCTCAAGTTTTCACTTGACACCTACACGCCACAAGCACATGGTTAGGGACAGCTTGGTTTAGCCGCTTAGACCAGGATTTTATTCCTTTAGGCCCTCCTATCCACTGATGCTCAAAGCCTTGGGATCCTTTTTATTTGCCCTTGCCTTTTGGTTTTAAGGGTTATTGGCTTTTTGCTCTTGCCTCTTGGTTTTAAGAGCTTTTGGCTTTTTCTGCTTGCTTTTTCTTGTTCTTTCTATATTTTTTTTCGCTTTTTTTTTTCTGCAAGCTTTGTTCTTTGCTGCTTTTTCTTGCTCCAAGAATCATTTTTATGATTTTTCAGATTATCAATAACATGTCTCATGTTCATCATTCTTTCAAGAGCCAACATATTTAACAGTCTTAAGCAACAAATTCAAAAGACATATGCACTGTTCAAGCATTCATTCAGAAGACAGAAAGCATTGCCACCACATTTAACTAATTAGAATTTCTCTTATTAAAACTCGAAATTTTATTGCCTCCTATTCAAAAGATCTACTACTTTATTCATGTTTGCTGATGATGAGAAAAATAAACTATAGCTTAATTGGAGATAAAATCAAAATAGATACTAATTACTACTATATGACTCCTAAGGTAAACTTCTATAAGGACACTGTCACAGAGTTAAGGCAGAAATTGGAAATTAACAACCTTTATTCTGGGGGAACAGGGGTTCCTCTGATCCTTGGGGTGCTTGGTCCTACAAGAGAAGATTTTTGGCGCTTCAATTCCCTTAAGTCACGCCCTTGCTCCTCTTGTTCTTTAAACATATAGGTCAGCATTTGACTGTGTTCCTTCTGTTCTTTTATTATTTGCTCCATAGCTTCCCGTATCTTGGTAACGGACGTCTCAAGATACTCCCAGTATTCAGCTTGAGGGATCTCTGGGAGGAATTCCTGTGCTCTCTTTTTGATGGGATCCTCCTGTGCTTGTTGTTTTTCCATTGATGCTTTGGTGATTGGCTTTTCAATTAGGATATACTCAGTTATTCCCATCCTTACTCCAGCGTCCTTGCAGAGCAGATAAATCACGTTTGGATAAGCCAACCTGGCCTCTTTTGAATTTTTGTTAGCAATCTTGTAGAGTTCAGTTGAAATCAGCTGATGAACCTCCACTTCCTTCCCCATCATGATGCAATGGATCATCACTGCTCTTTTAACTGTGACTTCAGAACAGTTGCTAGTGGGCAACAGAGAACGCCCAATGATGTCCAGCCATCCTCTGGCGACTGGTTTGAGATCCTCTCTCTTGAGTTGATTTGGGACACCCTTTGTGTTGGTGGTCCACCTGGCTCCATGGATACATATGTCCTCTAGAATCTTATCCAGGTCAATGTCTACTCTCATCATCCTCCTGTTGAAGGAGTCTGGATCATCCTTTAGCTAAGGTAGCTTTAAGATCTCTCTGATCTTGTCAGGGGTGGTATGAACAATCTTCCCTCTGACCATGGTCCGAAATTCATAGAAGGCAGTTCCAGATAGTTTTTGCTTGTCAGTCTGCCACATATTAGCATAGAACTCCTGGACCATGTTCCTTCCTACTTTCGTTTCAGGATTAGCTAGGACTTCCCAGTTCCTGATTTGAATTTGCTCTTGGATCTCCGGATATTCATCTTCTTTCAGATCGAATCTAACTTCCGGGATCACTGATCTCAGACCCATTACTTTAAGATAATGATCTGAATGTTCTTTAGATAAGAACTTCCCTTGATTCCAAAGTGGTTTTGGAACGCTCTCTTTCTTGCCTCTTGGAGTGGGTTGTTTTCCTTTAGGGGCCATGATCTTAGTGATCTCGGATAAACACACCAAACTTAGAGGTTTGCTTGTCCTCAAGCAAAAGAAAAGAAAGGAGAGGGATAGAAAGAGAGCTAGGTGCAATTGTTGATGGAGGAGGAGGGAGGCCGAACCCAAATTTAAAGGGATGGGGGGGTGGGTTTTCGAAAAATTGGAAAAGATAAGATAAAAAGATTGAGTTGAAAAAGATAAGATAGAAGATATAGTTTAATTTTGAAAAGATATGATAGATTTTTGAAAAAGATAAATCTGAATTTTGAAAAAGATAATATGGAGATTTGAAAAAGATATGGATTAGTTGAAAAGATTTTTGAGTGAAAAAGATAGATTTGTTTTCAAAAAAGTTTTGAAAAGAGTTTGGATTGAATTTGGAAAGAGGGATTTTTAGAAATTAAGGATTTTAGAAATTAAGGATTTTAGAAATCAGGGTTCTTAACATGTTCATGTAAAAATCATGCATTGAAACATAAAATTTGAAATTAAAATGGAAGTACGTGTGGAAAAAATGAATTTGGCTCCTCCCTGCTGTCCTGGCGTTTGAACGCCCAAACACTGCCTGTTTTGGGCGTTCAGCGCCCAAATGCTGCTCTCCTGGGCGTTCAACGCCCAGCTGCTGCCATTACTGGCGTTCAACGCCCAGTGGGTGCCCCTTTCTGGCGTTGAACGCCCAGATTGCTACCATTACTGGCATTCAACGCCCAGTGGATGCCCATTTTGGGCGTTGAACGCCCAAAATATACTTTTACTGGCGTTTTCTTGCCAGTGAGCTCTTTTTCTCTGTTTTGTGTGCCGAGGTCTTCTGTAAATGATTATTTACCTTGTTATCAATGAACTCTATATAAACAAATAAAAATAAAAATAGAAATAGGGCAAAAATGCTTAGAGGATTGTTGCCCCATGGCTGGGTTGCCTTCCAGCAAGCGCTTCTTTATTGTCTTTAGCTGGACCTTGCTGAGCTTTTAATCTAGCTTCAGCCTTGAGCATTCTTGCTCAATGTTGCCTTCAAGATAATGCTTGATTCTCTGTCCATTGACAATGAACTTCTTATCAAAATCAATATCTTGAAGCTCCACATAACCATATGGTGACACACTTGTAATCACGTATGGTCCCCTCCACCGGGATTTCAGTTTCCCGGGGAATAGCCTGAATCTAGAGTTAAACAACAGGACCTTCTGTCCTGGTTCAAAAATTCTAGATGACAGCTTTCTGTCATGCCATTTTTTTTATTTTTCTTTATAAAGCTTGGCATTTTT
This sequence comes from Arachis hypogaea, assembly GCF_003086295.3. Lineage (NCBI taxonomy): Eukaryota > Viridiplantae > Streptophyta > Magnoliopsida > Fabales > Fabaceae > Arachis > Arachis hypogaea. The sequence continues at coordinate 82,674,771 of NC_092051.1, read as the reverse complement.
GAAAGCTATGAATCTGAATTCCTCTAGCTCATTTAGCTGGAGCAATCGTTTTTCTCCTGCTAATTTGGCATCAAAGTTTAGGAATCTGGTTGCCCAGTAGGCCTTATGTTCCAGTTCCATGGGCAGGTGACATGCCTTACCATACACGAGTTGGTATGGAGATGTCCCTATGGGGGTCTTGAATGCTGTCCTGTAAGCCCACAGAGCATCATCCAGGCTCCGTGCCCAATCCTTTCTACGGGTGTTTACTGTCCGTTCCAGGATTCTCTTTAATTCTCTGTTAGAGACTTCAGCTTGCCCATTGGTTTGTGGATGATATGGAGTGGCCACCTTGTGGCGAATTCCATACCGAACCATGGCAGAGTAAAGCTGTTTATTACAGAAGTGAGTGCCCCCATCACTGATTAGTACTCTAGGGACACCAAACCTGCTAAAGATATGTTTCTGGAGGAACTTCAGCACTGTTTTAGTATCATTGGTGGGTGTGGCAATAGCCTCAACCCATTTTGATACATAGTCAACTGCCACCAGAATATAAGTGTTTGAGTATGATGGTGGGAAAGGTCAAATGAAGTCAATTCCCCATACGTCAAACAACTCAATTTCCAAGATTCCTTGTTGAGGCATGGCGTAACCATGAGGCAGGTTACCAGCTCTTTGGCAACTGTCACAATTACGTACAAACTCTCGGGAATCTTTATAGAGTGTGGGCCAATAGAAGCCACATTGGAGGACCTTGGTGGCTGTTCACTCACCTCCAAAATGGCCTCCATATTGAGATCCGTGGCAATGCCACAGGATCCTCTGTGCTTCTTCTCTAGGCACACACCTACGGATAATTCTGTCTGCACAACTCTTAAAGAGATAAGGTTCATCCCACAAGTAGTACTTTGCATCAGTAATTAATTTCTTCTTTTGTATCCTGTTGTACTCCTTGGGTATGAACCTTGCAGCTTTATAGTTTGCAATATCGGCAAACCATGGTGCTTCCTGAATGGCGAATAAATGCTCATCAGGAAACGTCTCAGAGATCTCAAGAGAAGGGAGGAACGTCCCTTCCACTGGCTCTATCCGGGACAGATGATCAGCCACTTGGTTCTCTGTCCCTTTTCTGTCTCTTATTTCTATATCAAACTCTTGCAGAAGCAATACCCATCTGATGAGCCTGGGTTTTGAATCCTGCTTTGTGAGTAGATATTTAAGAGCAGCATGGTCAGTATACACAATCACTTTTGATCCTACTAAGTATGATCTGAACTTGTTAATGGCGTAAACCACTGCAAGTAGTTCTTTTTCTGTGGTTGTGTAATTTTTTTGGGCATCATTTAGAACGCGACTGGCATAATAAATGACATGCAGAAGCTTGTCATGCCTCTGTCCCAATACTGCGCCAATGGCATGATCACTGGCATCACACATTAGCTCAAATGGTAATGTCCAGTCTGGTGCAGAAATGACTGGTGCTGTGACCAGCTTAGCTTTCAACGTTTCAAACGCCTGCAGACACTTTGTGTCAAACACAAATGGCGTGTCAGCAGCTAGCAGATTGCTTACAGGTTTTGTGATTTTTGAAAAATCCTTTATAAACCTCAAATAGAATCCTGCATGCCCCAGAAAGCTTCTGATTGCCTTAACATTGGCAGGTGGTGGTAATTTTTCAATTACCTCTATTTTTGCTTGATCCACCTCTATTCCCTTGTTTGAGATTTTATGCCCAAGAACAATTCCTTCAGTCACCATGAAGTGACACTTTTCCCAGTTTAAAACTAGGTTGGTTTCTTGGTATCTTTTCAGAACAAGTTTCAGGTGATCAAGACAGGAGCTAAATGAGTCTCCGTATACTGAGAAGTCATCCATGAAGACTTCTAGAAATTTTTCCACCATGTCAGAGAAAATAGAGAGCATGCATCTCTGGAAGGTTGCAGGCGCATTACATAGCCCAAATGGCATCCTTCTATAAGCAAACACTCCGGATGGACATGTGAATGCTGTTTTCTCTTGATCCTGGGGATCTACTACAATCTGGTTATAACCTGAGTAGCCATCCAAAAAGCAGTAATAATCATGACCTGCTAGTCTTTCTAGCATCTGGTCTATGAATGGTAAAGAAAAATGATCCTTTCTGGTGGCTGTATTGAGCCTTCTGTAGTCAATACACATGCGCCACCCCGTAACTGTTCTTGTAGGAACCAGTTCATTTTTTTCATTATGAATCACTGTTATGCCTCCCTTTTTTGGGACGACTTGAACAGGGCTCACCCAGGGGCTATCAGAAATAGGATAAATAATCCCAGCCTCTAGTAATTTTGTGACCTCTTTCTGCACCACTTCCTTCATGGCTGGATTTAGCCGCCTCTGTGGTTGAACCACTGGTTTGGCATTATCCTCCAATAGGATTTTGTGCATGCATCTAGCTGGGCTTATGCCCTTAAGGTCACCTATGGACCACCCAAGAGCTGTCTTGTGTGTCCTTAGCACTTGAATAAGTGCTTCCTCTTCCTGTGAATTTAAAGCAGAGCTTATGATCACTGGAAAAGTGTCACCTTCTCCCAGAAATGCATATTTCAAGGATGGTGGTAGTGGCTTGAGCTCGGGTTTAGGAGGTTTTTCCTCTTTCAGAAGAAAGTTCAGAGGCTCTTTCATGTCCCCTGAATCCTCCAAATTAGGCTGAACATCTTTAAAGATGTCTTCCAACTCTGATTCGAGACTCTCAGCAATGTTGATCTCTTCTACCAAAGAGTCAATAAGATCAACTTTCATGCAGTCTGTTGATGTGTCTGGATGCTGCATGGCTTTGACAGCATTCAACTTGAACTCATCATCGTTGACTCTCAGGGTTATTTCCCCTTGTTGGACGTCAATGAGGGATCGTCCAGTTGCTAGGAAGGGTCTTCCTAGAATGAGAGTAGCACTCTTGTGCTCCTCCATTTCCAGCACAACAAAGTCAGTAGGAAAGGCGAATGGCCCAACTCTGACAATCATGTCCTCAATCACGCCTGATGGGTATTTAGTGGAACCATCAGCAAGTTGGAGACATATCCGGGTTGGTTTAACTTCTTCAGTTAAGCCAAGCTTCCTGATAGTGGATGCAGGTATTAGGTTGATGCTTGCCCCAAGATCGCATAAAGCTGTCTTGGTGCAATTATCTTCTAATATGCATGGTATTAGAAAGCTCCCAGGGTCTTTAAGCTTTTCAGGAAAGCTCTTCAAAATGACTGCACTGCATTCTTCAGTGAGGAGAACTCTTTCTGTTTCTCTCCAATCCTTCTTATGACTCAAGATCTCTTTCATGAACTTGGCATAAGAAGGTATTTGCTAAAGTGCTTCTGCAAATGGAATCTTTATTTCAAGAGTCCTGAGGTAATCTGCAAAGCGAGCAAATTGCTTATCCTGCTCCTCTTTCCGGAGTTTTTGAGGATAAGGTATCTTGGCTTTATATTCTTCAACCTTAGTTGCTGCAGGTTTATTGCCTACAGAAGTGGTTGAAGAAGCCTTTTTAGAGGGGTTGTTATCAGCATTTGTGTGTGTCTGATCCCCCACTGGCACTTGAGTGCTAGAGTTAGAAGCTGGAGTGAAACTGGATGCCAGCTCCTTGTCTGCTCCTGGCGTCTGAACGCCAGAACTGTGCTCTTTCTGGGCGTTCAGCGCCTGATCCTGCCCATTTTGGGCGTTCAACGCCAGATCCTTGCCCATTTCTGGCGTTGAACGCCAGTTTTGGCCATGGTCTGGGCGTTCAGCGCCAGTCTTCCACCAATTTCTGGTGTTTTAGCGCCAGAATTATTTTTCCCTGGGCTCTTACTGTCCTCAGGTGAATTTTAGGTGGTTTGCTCATTTCTTAGCTTTTTGCTGCCTTGAGGTGGGGTATTTAATGTTTTCCCACTTCCTAGTTGAACTGCTTGGCATTCCTCTGCTATTTGCTTTGACAGCTGCTGCTTTGTTTGCTTAAACTGTTCGTCCATATGTATATTAGCCATCCTTGTCTCTTGTAACCTGTCTTTAAATTCGGCTAGTTGCTTTGTTAGAAAGTCCAATTGCTGATTGAATTCAGCAGCTTGTTTTACAGGACTGAGTTCAGCAGTTACTGTTTTAACCTCTTCATTCATGGAAGGGTTGCTGCTTAGGTACAGATGCTGATTCTTGGCTACTGTATCAATGAGCTCTTGAGCCTCTTCAATTGTCTTTCTCATGTGGATAGATCCACCAGCTGAGTAATCTAGAGACATCTGAGCTCCTTCTGCAAGCCCATAGTAGAAGATGTCTAACTGAACTCACTCTGAAAACATTTCAGAGGGGCATTTTCGTAGCATCTATCTGTATCTCTCCCAGGCATCATAAAGAGATTCATTATCTCCTTGTTTAAAGCCTTGGATGTCCAGCCTTAGCTGTGTCATCCTTTTTGGAGGGAAATATTGATTCAGGAATTTTTCTGTCAGCTGTTTCCATGTCCTTATGCTGGCCTTAGGTTGGTTATTTAACCACCTCTTAGCTTGATCTTTTACAGCAAATGGAAACAGTAATAGTCTGTAGACATCCTGATCTATTTCCTTATCATGTACTGTGTCAGCAATTTGTAAAAACTGTGCCAGAAACTCTGTAGGTTCTTCCTGTGGAAGACCGGAATACTGGCAACTTTGCTGCACCATGATAATGAGCTGAGGATTCAACTCAAAGCTACTGACTCCAATGGAGGGTATGCAGATACTACTCCTATATGAAGCAGTAGAGGGGTTAGAATATGACCCCAGAGTCCTCCTGGACTGTTCATTTCCACTTAGATCCATGATGAAGAAAGGGAGATGATGTAAAATAGAAAAAATATTTTTATTTATTTATTTCGAAAATGAAATAAATTAAAATAGAATAAATAAAAATTGAGTGAAGATTTTTGAAAAACTGAGGAGAGAGAAAGTGGTTAGGAAGTTTTGAAAAGGATATGATGATTTTGAAAAAAAAGTTTTAATTTTTGAAATAAAAAATCTGAATTTTAGAAATATACTTCGAAAATTTGTTTTTAAAAAAGACAGAAAAGATATTTTTGATTTTTAAGAGGAAAGAGAAAAACAATAAGATATCACAAGATTTTAAAATTTTTAGATCTAATGCTCCCTATTTTTGAAAATTTTGGAGGGAAAACACCAAGGAACACCAAACTTAAAAATTTTAAGATCAAGTCACAAGGAAAGCTCAAGAACACGAAGAAAGAACACCAAACTTAAAATTTTTAGAAAACCAAACCAAAATTTTCAAAAATTTTAAGGAAAATCAACAAGAAAACACCAAACATAAAGTTTGGCACAGGATCTAATAGAGAAATTATTTTTGAAAACTATATTTTTTTTTTAAAAAAGAAAATAAGGATTCTAAAATTTTAACACGACAATAATGAGAGACTCTAAACAAAAAAAGAAATTTTTCCTAATCTAAGCAACAAAATAATCTGTCAGTTGTTCAAACACGAACAATCCCCGGCAACGGCGCCAAAAACTTAATGCACGAATTGTGAATCACACTTTTCACAACGCGTACCACTAACCAGCAAGTGCACTGGGTCGTCCAAGTAATACTTTAAGTGAGTAAGGGTCGAATCCCACGGAGATTGTTGGTTTGAAGCAATCTATGGTTATCTTGTAAATCTTAGTCAGGAAGTCAATTATGTTTATCAGTTGAATTGCGAATAACCAAGAGAGTATAAATTAAAGGTTACTTGTTGTGCAGTAATAGAGAATATGTTGGAGTTTTGGAGATGCTTTGTCTTCTGAATCTCTGCTTTCCTCTGTCTTCTGATTCACGCACGCACGTCCTCCTATGGCAAGCTGTGTGTTGGTGGATCACCATTGTCAATGGCTACCTTCCATCCTTCCAGTGAAAACTACGCTCACGTGCTCTGTCACAGCACGGCTAATCACCGGTTGGTTCTCGATCCGGTTGGAATAGGATTTACTATCCTTTTGCATCTGTCACTAACGCCCAGCCTTCAGGAGTTTGAAGCTCGTCACAGTCATTCAATCCTTGAATCCTACTCGGAATACCACAGACAAGGTTTAGACTTTCCGGATTCTCATGAATGCCGCCATCAGTTCTAGCTTATACCACGGAGATTCTGATTAAGAGATCTCAGAGATACTCATTCAATCGGATATAGAACGGAGATGGTTGTCGGGCACACGTTCATAGTTTGAGGAAGGTGATGAATGTCAGAGATGGGAACAAGCGTGTTTGAATGGAAAACAGAAATACTTGCATTAATTCATCGAGACACAGCAGAGCTCCTCACCCCCAACAATGGGGTTTAGAGACTCATGCCGTCAGAGAATACAAGGGTTTGATCTAAAATGTCATGAGATACAAAATAAGTCTCTAAAAGTTGTTTAAATACTAAACTAGTAGCCTAGGTTTACAAAAAATAAGTGGACTATGATGGATGATGCAGAGATCCACTTCTGGGGCCCACTTGGTGTGTGCTGGGGCTGAGATTTAACTAAGTCACGTGCAGAGGCCATTTGTGGAGTTGAACGCCAGTTTTTGTGCCAGTTTGGGCGTTCAACTCCAGCTTTTGATCCTTTTCTGGCGCTGGACGCTAGAATTGGGCAGAGAAGTGGCGTTGAACGCCAGTTTACGTCGTCTATCCTTGTGCAAAGTATGGAATATTATATATTTCTAGAAAGCCCTGGATGTCTACTTTCCAATGCAATTGGAAGCATGCCATTTCGAGTTCTGTAGCTCCAGAAAATCTATTTTGAGTGCAGGGAGGTCAGAATCCAACAGCATCAGCAGTCTTTTTTCAGCCTGAATCAGAAAGAAAACTATATGAAATAGACTAAAAACTAACTAGAACATACCCAAAACTATATGAAATTAACCCCAAAAAGCGTATAAAATATCCGCTCATCAGCCCACAAGCCGGGCCAACTACACAAATATCCAAAGAAAACTCAACTAAAGATTAGAAGACTTTTTAGCAGCATCAGTCTGGGGTGAAGGAGGGCGGGCCTGGAGAGGCACAGCATCCATGGTACCATCGTCCTGGTTCAAGATCTGACAGTCCGGATTAGAAATAGAATGACCAACCTCAACCGGAGGAATCGTAGAAGCGGGCACCTTGGCAGAAAGCACAGGGGGAGGATCAGTATCATCATCATCTTGGTCATCGGGGACAATCTTACCATCCCTCACAACATTGTCCAAGCTAAAGAGAGTAAGGTCAACCTCAGGAGCAAGAACTTGAACTTGCTCTTTTAGATTATCATAGGCAGCATTCACGCTGCCGACGAGGTGACCTTGAAGCTCGAAATAGTCTACTCGGGCAGACTCCAGCTCCTCCCTCAGACGCACCACCTCCCAATAAGATGTAACATAACTGTCCTTATGCCTCAATGCCGTGTCCTCGGCCAACCGCACAGAAGCCGCCGGAACAAGGGAACTCGCCTTTTCGTTCTCCAGATCCTTCTCCAACTTGGCTACCTTTACCTCAAGCTCTTCCTTCAGGCCCTTCATCCGGTCGAACTCCTGTTTAGCCTCCTCCATAAATTCTTTGGTGGCATGGAGAGGAAGATTCTGAGCAGTTCGGAACAGGGCAGCCCCCGTATATGCTATTTTAACACTATTTTGGGTCATAAAATCCAGATGGCGAAGGATTGATACATCATCCATGGTGAGGGCACCGTAGGGACAGATTTGCTGATCTACGAACTCGATTGCATTAAAATCAGCAGCGTCAAGGTTGAAAGGCTCAATTGTTTTTTGTTTTTTGTTGGAAGGAGCACCAGAAGTGGTGGCAAAAGTCTGTGGAGGATCAGTCAGACGAACTCGAGGAGTGGAGATCACCTTCCTCGGCCCAGGAGAACTCGGCACAGGCGGCTTCACTGGAACTTGAGAAGATCCCTCTCCGGCCGCCTTGGCCGAGATGTTTTGAGCAGCAGCAGCCTTCTTCACCTTCTTGTAGGCCTTCATGGAATCATTGTTTTTTGACATCTCTGAAAATACAGAATCAACCATAAGGATGAGTTACAACCTAGGAGAAGCAAAACTAAGAAACAAGTCAAACAGTACCCAAAGCAGTTCGAACTAAAGGTGGATCACTCAAAAATCTTTTTGTATCCAGATGGGGTGGTTCCCCCCACAAATCTTCAAGAACAACTACAAAAGCCCGCTCAACCTCATTAAGCATCTCCCATGTATAACGAGGCACTCTCACATTCTTTTACCACTCTAGAGGAAAAGCAGGCTCGTCATTCTCATCAAGAAAAAAGGGGCAGACCCCCTCAACAGCACGGACTCGGAAGAAATAATTCTTAAAATCTTTAAAAGACTCATCATACATGGCAAAAACTTTATGCCCCTGGGCCGATCTGAAAGAAACCCAGGAAGCTTTCTTTTTGGAAGAATCTCCGGGCATGGCCAAGACAAAAAGATAGAGGAAAAGATTTTGAGAAGGTGTTATGCCTAACTCTTGGCAAAGCAGTTGAAATATCTTGATAAAACCCCACGAATTCGGATGAAGCTGGGATGGAGCAATGTTACATGACCACAACAAGTCGGTCTCGAAAGCAGTAAAAGGAAAAATAACATCCAACTGGCTGAAGAAATATTCATAGGCATAGAAGAAGGGACGCTCCCCCTCGACCGAAGTAGGAAAACAAGCCCTCTCATTAGAGTCAGGAGCTACAAGCTCATAATCCCTCTCCCGAGCACTGTTATCACAATTCCTATGATGTTTTGATGAGCGGATAATTTATACGCTTTTTGGCATTGTTTTTAGTAGAATCTAGTTACTTTTAGGGATGTTTTTATTAGTTTTTATGTTAAATTCACATTTCTGGACTTTACTATGAGTTTTTGTGTTTTTCTGTGATTTCAGATATTTTCTGGCTGAAATTGAGGGACCTGAGCAAAAATTAGATTCAGAGGTTGAAGAAGGACTGCTGATGCTGTTGGATTCTGACCTCCCTGCACTCAAAGTGGATTTTCTGGAGCTACAGAACTTAAAATGGAGCGCTTCCAATTGTGTTGGAAAGTAGACATCCAGGGCTTTCCAGCAATGTATAATAGTCCATACTTTGGCCGCGTTTAGACGACGTAAGAGGGCGTTGAACGCCAGTTCTATGCTGCTGTCTAGAGTTAAACGCCAGAAACAAGTCACAAACCAGAGTTGAACGCCAGAAATACGTTACAACCTGGCGTTCAACTCCAGAAAGAGCCTCTGCACGTGTAACATTCAAGCTCAGCCCAAGCACACACCAAGTGGGCCCCGAAAGTGGATTTATGCATCAATTACTTACTTCTGTAAACCCTAGTTACTAGTTTATTATAAATAGAACTTTTTATTATTGTATTAGACATCCTGAGTTTTATCAACGGATCATAGAGTCTTGATTACTCCGGTTCCCCTCTGCGGCCGAGACCAATGAACTCCATTATCACGTATGTATTTTCAACGGTAGAGTTTCTACACTCCATAGATTAAGGTGTGGAGCTCTGCTGTTCCTCAAAGATTAATGCAAAGTACTACTGTTTTTCTATTCAATTCAACTTGTTCCACTTCTAAGATATTCATTTGCACTTCAACCTGAATGTGATGAACGTGACAATCATCATCATTCCTTATGAACGCGTGCCTGACAACCACTTCCGTTCTACCTTAGATTGAATGAGTATCTCTTAGATCTCTTAATCAGAATCTTCGTGGTGTAAGCTAGATTGATGGCGTCATTTATGAGAATCCGGAAAGTCTAAACCTTGTCTGTGGTATTCCGAGTAGGATTCAGGGATTGAATGACTGTGACGAGCTTCAAACTCGCGAGTGCTGGGCGTAGTGATAGACGCAAAAGGAGGGTGAATCCTATTCCAGCATGATCAAGAACCTCAGATGATTAGCCGTGCTGTGACAGAGCATTTGGACCATTTTCACAAGAGGAGGGGATGTAACCATTGACAACGGTGATGCCCTTGCATAAAGCCAGCCATGGAAAGGAGTAAGACTGATTGGATGAAGATAGCGGGAAAGCAGAGATTCAGAGGAACGAAAGTATCTCTACACGCTTATCTGAAATTCTCACCAATGAATTACATAAGTGTTTCTATCCTTATTTTCTGTTTAATTATTATTTATGTTCGAAAACTCCATAATCAATTATTATCCGCCTGACTGAGATTTACAAGGTGACCATAGCTTGCTTCATACCAACAATCTCCGTGGGATCGACCCTTACTCACGTAAGGTTTATTACTTGGACGACCCAGTGCACTTGCTGGTTAGTTGTATCGAAGTTGTGACAAATCATGAATTGAGATTAGAGCACCAAGTTTTTGGTGCCGTTGCCGGGGATTGTTCGAGTTTGGACAACTGACGGTTCGTCTTGTTGCTCAGATTAGGTAATTTTCTTTTTGTTTTGTTTTAAAAAATTTTTCAAAAAAATCTTTCAAAAATCTCTCATTTGTTTTCGAAAAAAAAATTTTAAAAAAAATGTTTTCAAAAATATATTTTTCTTCAGAATTTTTAAGAATGAATTCTAGTGTTTCATGAAGCATATTGAAGCCTGGCTGGCTGTAAAGCCATGTCTAATTCCTCTGTAGGGCATGTTAGGCTTGTCATGTCTGAGTTACATACTAAAGCTTGGCTGCCTATTAAGCCATGTCTGACCCTTCGATTGGAGCTTTAGACTAAAAAGCATAAGATTCCTGAAATTCATATTAAAAATTTTGGAATCCTTATTTTTCTTTTTCATATAATTTTCGAAAAAAACCAAAAAAAAATAAATTTTAGAAAATCATAAAAATAAAAAAAATATTTTTTTGTGGTTCTTGTTTGAGTCATGTGTCATGTTATAAGTTTGGTGTCAATTGCATATTCATATTGCATTTTTTCGAAAAATTCATGCATTCATAGTGTTCTTCATGATCTTCAAGTTGTTCTTGGTAAGTCTTCTTGTTTGATCTTGATGTTTTCTTGTTTTGCATCTTTTCTTGTTTTTCATGTGCATTTTTGCATCCATAGAGTCTAAACATGAAAGATTTCTAAGTTTGGTGTCTTGCATGTTTTCTTTGCATTAAAAATTTTTCAAAAAATATGTTCTTGATGTTCATCTTGACATTTAAAGTGTTCTTGGTGTTCATTTTGACATTCATAGTGTTCTTGCATTCATCACATACTTTGATCCAAAATTTTCATGCATTAAGTCTTTTTCATGTTTTTCTCTCTCATCATTAAAAATTCAAAAATCAAAAAAATATCTTTCCCTTTTTCTCTCTTAAAATTTCGAAAATTAAATTTGACTTTTTTTAAAATTTTTTAAAATCAGGTTGTTTTTATGAGTCAAATCAAATTTTCAATTTAAAAATCTTATCTTTTTCAAAATCTTTTTCAAAAATCAAATCTTTTTTATTTTTCTTAGTTATTGTCGAAAATTATAAAAATATTTTTTAAAAATCTTTTTCTTAATTTTATATCATAATTTTCGAAAATAACATCATCAATTAATGTTTTGATTCAAAAATTTCAAGTTTGTTACTTACTTGTTAAGAAAGATTCAAACTTTGAGTTCTAGAATCATATCTTGTGATTTCTTGTGAATCAAGTCATTAATTGTGATTTTTAAAATCAAATCTTTTTCAAAACTAATTTCAATCATATCTTTTCAAAAATATCTTCTTATTTTATCTTTTTCAAAATTTGATTTTAAAATATCTTTTCTAACTTCTTATCTTCTTATCTTTTCAAAATTGATTTTCAAATTTGTTTCAACTAACTAACTAACTTTTTGTTTGTGTCTTATCTTTTTCAAAACTACTTAACTAACTCTCTCTCTCTCTCTCTCTAATTTTCGAAAATATCTTCCCTCTTTTTCAAAAATTCTTTTTAAATTAACTAATTATTTTAATTTTTGATTTTAATTTTCAAAAATTACTAACCTTTTTCAAAAATTATTTTCGAAAATCACTAACTCCTTTTCAAAAATTATTTTCAAAATTTTCCCTCTCTCATCTTATTCTATTTATTTATTTGTCCCCTTCCTTTCTTCCACTCACACAGGGACTTCTATACTGTGGTATAAAGGATCCCTATTATTATTATTATTATTATTTCTGTGCCCTCTTCTTTGTCATATGAGCAGGAGCAAGGACAAGAATATTCTTGTTAAAGCAGATCCAGAACCTGAAAGGACTCTGAAGAGGAAAATAAGAGAAGCTAAATTACAACAATCCAGAGAGAACCTTTCAGAAATTTTCGAATAGGAAGAGGAGATGGCAGCCGAAAATAATAATAATGCAAGGAGAATGCTTGGTGACTTTACTGCACCTAATTCCAATTTACATGGAAGAAGCATCTCCATTCCTGCCATTGGAGCAAACAACTTTGAGCTGAAACCTCAGCTAGTTTCTCTGATGCAACAGAACTGCAAGTGTCATGGACTTCCATCTGAAGATCCTTTTCAGTTCTTAACTGAATTCTTGCAGATCTGTGATACTGTTAAGACTAATGGAGTAAATCCTGAAGTCTACAGGCTCATGCTTTTCCCTTTTGCTGTAAGAGACAGGCTAGAGTGTGGTTGGACTCTCAACCCAAAGACAGCCTGAACTCTTGGGATAAGCTGGTCACGGCTTTCTTAGCCAAGTTCTTTCCTCCTCAAAAGTTGAGCAAGCTTAGAGTGGATGTTCAAACCTTCAGACAGAAAGAAGGTGAATCCCTCTATGAAGCTTGGGAAAGATACAAGCAGCTGACCAAAAAGTGTCCTTCTGACATGCTTTCAGAATGGACCATCCTGGATATATTCTATGATGGTTTATCTGAGCTATCAAAGATGTCATTGGATACTTCTGCAGGTGGATCTATTCACCTAAAGAAAACACCTGCAGAAGCTCAAGAACTCATTGACATGGTTGCTAATAACCAGTTCATGTACACTTCTGAGAGGAATCCTGTGAATAATGGGACGCCTATGAAGAAGGGAGTTCTTGAAATTGATACTCTGAATGCCATATTGGCTCAGAACAAAATATTGACTCAGCAAGTCAATATGATTTCTCAGAGTCTGAATGGAATGCAAGCTGCATCCAACAGTACTCAAGAGGCATCTTCTGAAGAAGAAGCTTATGATCCTGAGAACCCTGCAATAGCAGAGGTGAATTACTTAGGTGAACCTTATGGAAACACCTATAATCCATCATGGAGAAATCATCCAAATCTCTCATGGAAGGATCAACAAAAGCCTCAACAAGGCTTTAATAATAGTGGAAGATACAGGTTTAACAATAGTAAACCTTTTCCATCATCCACTCAGCAACTGACAGAGAACTCTGAACAAAATACTTCTAATCTAGCAAACTTAGTCTCTGATCTATCTAAGGCCACTATAAGTTTCATGAATGAAACAAGGTCCTCCATTAGAAATTTGGAGGCACAAGTGGGCCAGCTGAGTAAAAGGATCACTGAAATCCCTCCTAGTACTCTCCCAAGCAATACAGAAGAAAATCCAAAAGGAGAGTGCAAGGCCATTGAATTAATTACCATGGCCGAACCTGTAAGGGAGGGAGAGGACGTGAATCCCAGTGAGGAAGACCTCCTGGGACGTCCAGTGATCAATAAGGAGCTTCCCTCTGAGGAACCAAAGGAATCTGAGACTCATCTAGAGACCATTGAGATTCCATTAAACCTCCTTATGCCATTCATGAGCTCTGATGAGTATTTCTCTTCTGAAGAGAATGAGGATGTTACTGAAGAGCAAGTTACTAAGTACCTTGGTGCAATCATGAAGCTGAATGCCAAATTATTTGGCATTGAAACCTGGGAAGATGAACCTCCCTTGTTCACCAATGAACTAAGTGATCTGGATCAACTGACATTGCCTCAGAAGAAACAGGATCCTGGAAAGTTCTTAATACCTTGTACCATAGGCACCATGATCTTTAAGGCTCTGTGTGACCTTGGTTCAGGAATAAACCTCATGCCCCTTTCTGTAATAGAGAAACTGGGAATCATTGGAGTGCAAGCCACTAAAATCTCATTAGAGATGGCAGATAATTCAAGAAAACAGGCTTATGGACAAGTAGAGGACGTGTTAGTAAAGGTTGAAGGCCTTTACATCCCTACTGATTTCATAGTCCTAGATACTGGGAAGGATGAGGATGAATTTATCATCCTTGGAAGACCTTTCCTAGCCACAGCAAGAGCTGTGATTGATGTAGACAGAGGAGAATTGATCCTTCAAATAAATTAGGACAACCTTGTGTTTACAACTCAAGGATCTCTCTCAACATCCATGGAGAGGAAGCATAAAAAGCTTCTCTCAAAGCAGAGTCAAACAAAGCCCCCACAGTCAAACTCTAAGTTTGGTGTTGGGAGGCCACAACCAAACTCTAAGTTTGGTGTTGAACTCCCATATCCAAACTCTAAGTTTGGTGTCTCAACAAAGCTCTGCACATTTGTGAGGCTCCATGAGAGCCCACTGTCAAGCTATTGACATTAAAGAAGCACTTGTTGGGAGGCAACCCAATGTTTATTTATCTAATTTTCATTGTTTTTCATGTTTTATTAGGTTCATGATCATGTGGAGTCACAAAATAAATATAAAAATTAAAAACGGAATCAAAAACAGCAGAAGAAAAATCACACCCTGGAGGAAGACCTCACTGGCGTTTAAACGCCAGTAAGAAGCATGTTTTGGGCGTTCAACGCCAGAACAGAGCATGGTTCTGGCGCTGAACGCCAGAAATGGGCAGCATCTGGGCGTTTGAACACCAGAAATGCACCCTGGAGAAGAGCTGGCGCTGAACGCCCAGAACAAGCATGGTTCTAGCGTTCAACGCCAGAAATAGGCTACAAATGGGCGTTCAACGCCCAAAACAAGCACCAATCTGGCGCTAAACGCCCAGAGTTGTCTGCAAAGGCATTTTGCATGCCTAATTGGGTGCAAGGTTGTAAATCCTTAAGCACCTCAGGATCTGTGGACCCTACAGGATCACCTCAGGATCTGTGGACCCCACAGGATCCCCACCTACCTCCACTCACTTCTTCTCATCCCTCTTTCACACAATCCCATAAACACTCTTCCCCAAAACCCTTCACCAATCACCTCAATCTCTCTTCCCCATCACCTCTTCACCACTCACATCCATCCACTCTTCCCCATAAACCTACCTCATAAACTCCACCTACCTTCAAAATTCAAAATCAATTTCCCACCCAAACCCACCCTAAATGGCCGAACTTACCCCCCCTCCCTTCCCTATATATAACCCTCCATTCTTCCTCATTTTCACACAACACAACCCTCTTTTCTCTTCTTGGCCGAAACACACCTCCCCCCTCCTCTCCATATTTTCTTCTTCTTCTTCATCTATTCTTTCTTCTCTTGCTCGAGGGCGAGCAAAATTCTAAGTTTGGTGTGGTAAAAGCATAAGCTTTTTGTTTTTCCATTACCATTGATGGCACCCAAGACCGGAGAATCCTCTAGAAAAGGGAAAGGGAAGACAAAAGCTTCCACCTCTGAGTCATGGGAGATGGAAAGGTTCATCTCCAAAGCTCATCAAGACCACTTCTATGATGTTGTGGCCAAGAAGAAGGTGATCCCCGAGGTCCCTTTCAAACTCAAGAAAAATGAGTATCCGGAGATCCGACATGAAATCCAAAGAAGAGGTTGGGAAGTTCTAACAAATCCTATCCAACAAGTCAGCATCCAAATGGTTCAAGAGTTCTATGTCAATGCATGGATCACTAGGAACCATGATCAAAGTAAGAACCTGAATCCAAAGAATTATGTTACAATGGTTCGGGGGAAATACTTAGATTTTAGTCCGGAGAATGTGAGGCTGGCGTTTAACTTGCCTATGATGCAAGGAGATGAGCCCCCTATACCAGAAGGGTCAACTTTAATCAAAGGTTGGACCAAGTCCTCATGGACATATGTGTGGAAGGAGCTCAATGGAAGATTGACTCCAAAGGCAAGCCGATTCAACTAAGAAGACTGGACCTCAAGCCTGTGGCTAGAGGATGGTTGGAGTTCATCCAACGCTCCATCATCCCCACTAGCAACTGATCTGAAGTTACTGTGGATCGGGCCATCATGATCCATAGCATCATGATTGGAGAGGAAGTAGAAGTTCATGAAGTCATCTCCCTTGAACTCTACAAAATAGCCGAAAAGCCCTCCCCTGGGGCAAGGCTAGCTTTTCCTCATCTTATTTGCTATCTATGTTACTCAGCTGGAGCATTCATAGAAGAAGACATTCACATTAAGGAAGAGAAGCCCATCACTAAGAAAAAGATGGAGCAAGCAAGAGAGCCCATTCATGGAGCTCAAGAGGCACAAGAAGCTCATCACCATGAGATCCTGGAGATGCGTCAAATGCATTTTTCTCCACAAAACTATTGGGAGCAAATCAACACCTCCCTAGGAGAATTAAGTTCCAACATGGGACAACTAAGGATGGAACATCAAGAGCACTCCATCATCCTTCATGAAATTAGAGAAGATCAAAAAGCAATGAGGGAGGAGCAACAAAGACAAGGAAGAGACATACAAGAGCTCAAGGACATCATTGGTTCCTCAAGAAGAAAACACCACCATCACTAAGGTGGACTCATTCCTTGTTCTCACTTTCTGTTTTTCGTTTTCTCTATGTTAAGTGCTTATCTATGTTTGTGTCTTCATTACATGATCATTAGTAGTTAGTAACTTTGTCTTAAAGTTATGAATGTCCTATGAATCCATCACCTCTCTTAAATGAAAACTGTTTTAATTCAAAAGAACAAGAAGTACATGAGTTTCAAATTTATCCTTGAACTTAGTTTAATTATATTGATGTGGTGACAATGCTTCTTGTTTTCTGAATGAATGCTTGAACAGTGCATATGTCTTTTGAAGTTGTTGTTTAAGAATGTTAAATATGTTGGCTCTTGAAAGAATGATGACTAGGAGACATGTTATTTGATAATCTGAAAAATCATAAAAATGATTCTTGAAGCAAGAAAAAGCAGCAAAGAACAAAGCTTGCAGAAAAAAAAAATAGGCAAAAAAAAAAGAAAAAGAAAAAGCAAGCAGAAAAAGCCAAAAGCTCTTAAAACCAAGAGGCAAGAGAAAAAATCCAATAACCCTTAAAACCAAAAGGCAAGGATAAATAAAAAGGATCCCAAGGCTTTGAGCATCAGTAGATAGGAGGGCCTAAAGGAATAAAATCCTGGCCTGAGCGGCTAAACCAAGCTGTCCCTAACCATGTGCTTGTGGCGTGAAGGTGTCAAGTGAAAACTTGAGACTGAGCGGTTAAAGTCAAGGTTCAAAGCAAAAAAAAAAGAGTGTGCTTAAGAACCCTGGACACCTCTAATTGGGGACTTTAGCAAAGCTGAGTCACAATCTGAAAAGGTTTACCCAGTTATGTGTCTGTGGCATTTATGTATCCGGTGGTAATACTGGGAAACAAAGTGCTTAGGGCCACAGCCAAGACTCATAAAATAGCTGTGTTCAAGAATCATCATACTGAACTAGGAGAATCAATAACACTATCTGAACTCTGAGTTCCTATAGATGCCAATCATTCTGAACTTCAATGGATAAAGTGAGATGCCAAAACTATTCAAGAGGCAAAAAGCTACAAGTCCCGCTCATTTAATTGGAGCTATATTTCATTGATAGTTTGGAATTTATAGTATATTCTCTTCTTTTTATCCTATTTGATTTTCAGTTGCTTGGGGACAAGCAACAATTTAAATTTGGTGTTGTGATGAGCGGATAATTTATACGCTTTTTGGCATTGTTTTTAGTATGTTTTTAGTAGAATCTAGTTACTTTTAGGGATGTTTTTATTAGTTTTTATGTTAAATTCACATTTCTGGACTTTACTATGATTTTGTGTGTTTTTCTGTGATTTTAGGTATTTTCTGGCTGAAATTGAGGGACTTGAGCAAAAATCAGATTCAGAGGTTGAAGAAGGACTGTTGATGTTGTTGGATTCTGACCTCCCTGCACTCAAAGTGGATTTTCTGGAGCTACAAAACTCAAAATGGCGCGCTTCCAATTGCGTTGAAACATAGACATCCGGAGCTTTCCAGCAATGTATAATAGTCTATACTTTGGCCGAGTTCAGACGACATAAAATGGCGTTGAAAGCCAGTTCTACGCTGCTGTCTGGAGTTAAACGCCAGAAACAAGTCACAAACCAGAGTTGAACGCCAGAAATATGTTACGACCTGGCGTTCAACTCCAGAAAGAGCCTCTGCACGTGTAACATTCAAGCTCAGCCCAAGCACAAACCAAGCGGCCCCCAGAAGTGGATTTATGCATCAATTACTTACTTCTGTAAACCCTAGTGACTAGTTTATTATAAATAGAACTTTTTATTATTGTATTAGACATCCTGAGTTTTATCAACAGATCATAGAGTCTTGGTTACTCCGGTTCCCCTCTGCGGCCGAGACCAATGAACTCCATTATCACGTATGTATTTTCAACGGTAGAGTTTCTACACTCCATAGATTAAGGTGTGGAGCTCTGCTGTTCCTCAAAGATTAATGCAAAGTACTACTGTTTTTCTATTCAATTCAACTTGTTCCACTTCTAAGATATTCATTCGCACTTCAACCTGAATGTGATGAATGTGACAATCATCATCATTCCTTATGAACGCGTGCCTGACAACCACTTCCGTTCTACCTTAGATTGAATGAGTATCTCTTAGATCTCTTAATCAGAATCTTCGTGGTGTAAGCTAGATTGATGGCGGCATTTATGAGAATCCGAAAAGTCTAAACCTTGTCTATGGTATTCTGAGTAGGATTCAGGGATTGAATGACTGTGACGAGCTTCAAACTCACGAGTTCTGGGCGTAGTAACAGACGCAAAAGGAGGGTGAATCCTATTCCAGCATGATCGAGAACCTCAGATGATTAGCCGTGCTGTGACAGAGCATTTGGACCATTTTCACAAGAGGAGGGGATGTAACCATTGACAACGGTGATGCCCTTGCATAAAGCCAGCCATGGAAAGGAGTAAGACTGATTGGATGAAGACAGCGGGAAAGCAGAGATTCAGAGGAACGAAAGCATCTCTACACGCTTATCTGAAATTCTCACCAATGAATTTCATAAGTGTTTCTATCCTTATTTTCTGTTTAATTATTATTTATGTTCGAAAACTCCATAATCAATTATTATCCGCCTGACTGAGATTTACAAGGTGACCATAGCTTGCTTCATACCAACAATCTTCGTAGGATCGACCCTTACTCACGTAAGGTTTATTACTTGGACGACCCAGTGCACTTGCTGGTTAGTTGTATCGAAGTTGTGACAAATCATGAATTGAGATTAGAGCACCACGTTTCCTCAGCTCTACACAAAATTCAGCATCCACGACAGAGACACACATTAGGACAAGGGAGTCCAGCCAATCGGACATCTCCTCGGGAACTTTGGAAGACATCTCTACAACGTTATTGCGAGAAGACATGAGGCCAACTAATCCTACAAAAAGAAAAGAAGATTGGATCACTAAAAAACATCTCGGAGGAAGGGCAAAGCAACTCAACTAATATGATACAGACATAAAAGGAAAACCCCAAGACTCAAACCTAAGTCCTGGGGCATCCTTTGGAGGCAGTGACAAAGCAAGATTTCAGGAAAAATCCACAGCTTACGTCCCGGCATTTCCCAAACAAGAAAAGAAGATTTCAAGTAGACAAACATTTTGAAAAAGAGAAGTAAAAACACAGAAGTCATCTAAGCCACTATCTTTCTACAATCTATCAACAAAAAGCATCGTCGACATCAAAAATGCCAAGCAGAAAATCATCAAAGACACAATCTTTTTCAGAATCAAACAAAAACCATCATCAAAAGCACAAGTAGAAACGGTGACAACATGCAAAAGCCCTAAAAAGCGACAGGAAAAGCAAAAAAGTTCATACGAAAGACGAAGAAACTCCCAGAACACACAATACAACAGCAATTAGCCGCAACAAAAACAGAAAGATCCAAACTTTCTCCAAGCAAAATCAAAACTTCACCACAAAACCAAAGCCAAAGCAACGAAAGAGAAAAGTAATTGCAAAATGGAACTAACCTGGAGAAATGAGAAGTTCCAGAAGAAGTAGAAAGAAAAGAATCGCTGGACCACTTGAAGGCACCGCAACGCAAGAAAAGACAGAGATAGAGAGAACGAAGGAGTTACAAAGAAAAAGGAATAAGAGAAACCGTTTTTATGAGGAAGCAAAATTCAAAATAAAGCCAAGAGAAACGGGGCAATTAATACCAATTAATGAAGGTATTAAACCCTCGCACGTTACCTAGAACGAAGCGCTAATACAAAGGCACGCGTTTTTAGAGGAAAAACGTTCTACATTCAAAAAGCTCTACAAAGAAAGGAATCGACAAAAATGCTCGAGTTCGGCTTCGCTATAAAAAGTTTGAAGTCAAAAAACTCGACCTCAAAGCAGAAGACCGAGCTCAAGTGGGGGCATTGTTCATACCCTGGGTCGAGCTGTTTGACCCGGGATGTTTAGCGACATGGCGACCGACCTCTTCAGGTCCGACTACCCGATCTCTTCTTAAAGAGATCGGCTAAATCAACAGGAAAGCCCAGTAAAGGGCCCAAATAGAGGAACACGACCCAAATCCAAAGGCAATCCAAGCCTATAGAGATAAAGGCGGTTCCCTTGAAGATAAGCTGACTTCACCCAAAATAAGATAAGATAAGATAAGATAACTAACTTATCTTATTAGAAAGGTCAGCCCACACTACTATAAATACACTAGAGCACCCAAGTATAACTCATACTCTGATTCTACAATAAACCTGCTTAATACCCGTGCTAACTTAAGTATCGGAGTCTCTTGCAGGTACCCCCCACCCTCCGGTGACCAAGGATCAGAAGTGCAGCCAGTCCAACAAGTCGGACATAACAGCTCCGGCCGCTACCAGCGAACCGGACACGTCATCCGAAGATCTCATCCGTTCAGTACAGAAGATATCATCCGATATCGACCTACAGTTTCAGGTAACCCTCAGAACAAGAATTAACCGAAGTATTTAGACATCGGGTCATCTCACAAGGAATTACAATGAAGTGCTCAATTATTGGCTATGAGGATGCAAGGGGTTTGATTTTATATTTTTGCAAGAAAAGTATATGGCAAGAAAAATAAAATGACAAGAAAGAAAAAATGACACAAACTAATGAAATAAAGGAAAGGTACACTTGGCTAGACATAGGTAATTGAGATCACCATCCTTGTCTACAAACCAAATATTGATAATTATGAGGAACCAAGCTCATTAAGTGTACTTCTATACTTGAAGTATATCAAATGGCTTAATCAACATCAACCCATAAGTCCCAACCTATCTACTAATTAGATTAGTAGTGGGTTAGTGTCAATGGGTATCAAATTGATCACCAAGGGTTCTCAAATCACCAATTCAATGAGACCCAATGACTCAAGGTCACTCAATTCCCTTAGCCTAGGCCAAGAGTCAAGAAAACTACTCAAAACTAGTGTAAATATTTTAACAAACACCTGGAGTGCAATAAAAGTAAACATCACAAAATGCTAGAATTAGGGAAACCCATGACTACCACAAGCAAGAAATAAACAATAACGACTAAGATAAACATAAAAGAGCATGGAAACATAAGATTGCATTCAAAGAAATCAAGATCCAACAATGTTCATCAACATAAAAGAGGAAAAATAAGAAATTAACAAGAGAAACTAAGAAGATTAAGACAGTAGAACATTAAAATAGAATGAGAATTAAAATCAAAACAAGAATTGAAAGAGAAATTGGAGAGTGATTAAACTAACTTTATCCTAATTTCTATCCTAAATCTAGAGAGAGGAGAGAGCCTCTCTCTCTAGAATTTTATCCTAAAACATGATGAAAACTAAACTATGGCTACTTGGCTCATTCTCCCTTCAATCTTTGGGTTCAATAGCATCATAAATGAGTTGGATTGGGCCTAAAATGCTTCAGAAATTGCCCCCAATGAGTTGCCTAAAATGGACCCACGTGCAACATAAGCATGTACGCATACAGTGCACATGAGCATCTCTAAACGCAAAGCAACTGTATCAAATTTTATATCATTTTGAAACCCCGGATGTCAGCTTTCCAATGCAACTAGAACCACCTCATTTGGACCTCTCTAGCTCAAGTTATGATCAATTGAGTGTGAAGAGGTCAAGCTTGACAGCTTTGCAGTTCCTTCATTTCTTCATGAGTTCTCTTACTTTGCATGCTTTTTCTTCATTCCTTCAATCCAATCTTTTCCTTCTAAACCTAAAACCACTTAACAAACATATCAAGGCATCGAATAGAATTAAAGTGAGTTAAATTTAGCTATTTTAAGACCTAAAAAGCAAGTTTTCACATTTAAGCACAAATCAAAGGAGAATTGCAAAACCATGCTATTTCATTGAATAAATGTGGGAAAAGGTGATAAAATTCCCCAAATTAAGCACAAGATAAACCACAAAATTGAGATTTATCAGTCATCATCATCTTTTACTTTTGTATTTCCCTTGGTGATGATTCTTTCAAGAGATTGAGTATCTTTTTCTGCATAATTATGGGAAGTTGCTTGTTCTTTTTTTTTCAAGAACTTAGGCAGATGGTTAGCATGCATGAATTATTGTAGATTCTTGAACTTACTTTGCTGAGGAAACACCAAACTTAGTCCCTTCCTACTGTCTAAGATGCATCAGTTACATGAAACCATGTGCTTTTGCTAAAAGTAATAAAACTAACAACTAGAAGAAGTAATAAAACTAAAAACTAGAAGACAGACAATGGTTTGGTGATTTCCCTAATTGCTTGGAGCTAGTAACCAGTTATGCAGAGGGTTGAAATGTGTTTTTAAATGAGATTTTTGGTTGAACACCAAACTTAGCATCCTTCATTCACCCTTAAATTATTTTGGTGTGCAACATCAAACTTAGCTCCTTGCAATACAGATAAGTCTACTTAACCTTTTTATTGAAATAGTTTGGGAAAAAAAACTACCTCTGGTTGGGTTGCCTCCCAACAAGCGCTCTTTTAATGTCACTAGCTTGACATCCTTCATTCTTGCTCAACTTAATTTCTGAATCTCCTTCTCTTTGTCCCAAGGGCCTCCCAGATAATGCTTTGCCCTTTGACCATTTGCTCTGAAGTTGTTCTTTGTTGCCTCATTGGTGCACGAAATTGTGATGTCCAGGCTCAAACAATCCCTGGCAACGTGAGCAACTTGGTGCGCTGATCTCAATACATAATTGTCACAACTTCAATACAACTAACCAGCAAGTGCACTGGGTCGTCCAAGTAATACCTTACGTGAGTAAGGGTCGAATCCCACGGAGATTGTTGGTATGAAGCAAGCTATGGTCACCTTGTAAATCTCAGTCAGGCAGATATAAAGTAATGAAGATGTTTTCGAATAATAAATAATAGAATAGGGATAGAGATACTTATGTAAATCATTGGTAGAAATTTCAGATAAGCGAATGGAGATGCTTTTCGTTCCTCTGAACCTCTGCTTTCCTGCTATCTTCATCCAATCAGTCTTACTCCTTTCCATGGCTGGCTTTATGTGATACATCACCACTGTCAACGGCTACTTTCGTTCATCTCACGGGAAAATGATCCAATGCCCTGTCACGGCACGGCTAATCGTCTGGAGGCATCACCCTTGCCAATGGCTTCATCTTATCCTCTCTGTGAATAATATGCTCACGCACCCTGTCACGGCACGGCTATTCATCTGTCGGTTCTCGATCATGCTGGAATAGGATTTACTATCCTTTTGCGTCTGTCACTAACGCCCTGCAATCGCGAGTTAGGAGCTCGTCACAGTCATTCAATCATTGAATCCTACTCGGAATACCACAGACAAGGTTTAGACTTTCCGGATTCTCTTGAATGCCGCCATCATTCTAGCTTACGCCACGAAGATTCTGGTTAGGAGATCTAAGAGATACTCATTCTAGCTTATTTCATGTAGAACAGAAGTGTTTGTCAGGCACGCGTTCATAAGGGAGAAGGATGATGAGCGTCACACATAATCATCACCTTCATCACGTTCTTTGGTGCGAATGGATATCTTAGAAGTGAAATAAGATGAATTGAATAGAAAATAGAAGTGCTTTGCATTAATCTTTGAGGAACAGCAGAGCTCCACACCTTAATCTATAGAGTGCAGAAACTCTACCGTTGAAAATACATAAGTGAAAGGTCCAGGCATGGCCGAGATGGCCAGCCCCCTTGATCTAAGAACAATGCATTCAAAGATGATCCTAAGATCCTAAGATGATCAAAAGATGCCTAATACAACAGTAAAAGGTCCTATTTATAATAAACTAGCTACTAGGGTTTACATGAGTAAGTAATTGATGCATAAATCCACTTCCGGGGCCCACTTGGTGTGTGTTTGGGCTGAGCCTGAGTGTTGCACGTGAAGAGGCCATTTGTGGAGTTGAACGCCAGTTTCTGTGCCAGTTTGGGCGTTCAACTCTGGTTTTGGATCCTTTTCTGGCGCTGGACACCAGATTTGGGTAGAAGGCTGGCGTTGAACGCCGGTTTACGTCGTCAATTCTTGGCCAAAGTATAAACTATTATATATTGCTGGAAAGCCCTGGATGTCTAATTTCCAACGCAATTGGAAGCGTGCCATTTTGAGTTCTGTAGCTCTAGAAAATCCACTTTGAGTGCAGGGAGGTCAGAATCCAACAGCATCAGCAGTCCTTCTTCAACCTCTGAATCTGATTTTTGCTCAAGTCCCTCAATTTCAGCCAGAAAATACCTAAAATTACAGAAAAACACACAAACTCATAGTAAAGTCCAGAAATATGAATTTAACATAAAAACTAATGTAAACATCCCTAAAAGTAACTAGATCCTACTAAAAACATACTAAAAACAATGTCAAAAAGCATATAAATTATCCGCTCATCACAACACCAAACTTAAATTGTTGCTTGTCCCCAAGCAACTGAAAATCAAATAGGATAAAAAGAAGAGAATATACTATAAATTCCAAACTATCAATGAAACATAGCTGCAATCATATGAGCGGAACTTATAGCTTTTTGCCTCTTGAATAGTTTTGGCATCTCACTTTATCCATTGAGGTTCAGAATGATTGGCATCTATAGGAACTTCAGATTTCGAATAGTGTTATTGACTCTCCTAGTTCAGTATGATGATTCTTGAACACAGCTTCTTTATGAGTCTTGGCCGTGGCCCTAAGCACTTTGTTTTTCAGTATTACCACCGGATACATAAATGCCACAGACACATAATTGGGTGAACCTTTTCAGATTGTGACTCAGCTTTGCTAAAGTCCCCAATTAGAGGTGTCCAGGGTTCTTAAGCACACTCTTCTTTTGCTTTGGACCTTGACTTTAACCGCTCAGTCTCAAGTTTTCACTTGACACCTACACGCCACAAGCACATGGATAGGGACAACTTGGTTTAGCCGCTTAGACCAGGATTTTATTCCTTTAGGCCCTCCTATCCACTGATGCTCAAAGCCTTGGGATCCCTTTTTTATTTGCCCTTGCCTTTTGGTTTTAAGGGTTATTGGCTTTTTCTGCTTGCTTTTTCTTTTTCTTTATTATTATTTTTTTTTCTATTTTTTTTCGCCCCCTTTTTTTTTCTGGAAGCTTTTGTATTCACTGCTTTTTCTTGCTTCAAGAATCGTTTTTATGATTTTTCAGATTATCAAATAACATGTCTCCTAGTCATCATTCTTTCAAGAGCCAACATATTTAACATTCTTAAACAACAACTTCAAAAGACATATGCACTGTTCAAGCATACATTCAGAAAACAAGAAGCATTGTCACCACATCAATATAATTAAGCTAAGTTCAAGGATAAATTTGAAACTCATGTACTTCTTGTTCTTTTGAATTAAAACATTTTTCATTTAAGAGAGGTGATGGATTCATAGGACATTCATAACTTTAAGACAAAGTTACTAACTACTAATGATCATGTAATGAAGACACAAACATAGATAAGCACATAACATAGAAACGAAAAACAGAAGAAACAAGAACAAGGAATGAATCCACCTTAGTGATGGTGGCGTTTCCTTCTTGAGGAACCAATTATGTCCTTGAGCTCTTCTATGTCTCTTCCTTGTCTTTGTTGCTCCTCCCTCATTGCTTTTTGATCTTCTCTTATCTCATGAAGCATGATGGAGTGCTCTTGATGTTCCACCCTTAGTTGTCCCATATTGGAACTCAATTCTCCTAGGGAGGTGTTGATTTGCTCCCAATAATTTTGTGGAGGAAAGTGCATTTGAGGCATTTCTGGGATCTCATGGTGATGAGCTTCATACGCCTCTTGAGCTCCATGAGTGGGCTCTCTTGCTTGCTCCATCTTTTTCTTAGTGATGGGCTTTTCCTCTTTAATGAGGATATCTCCCTCTATGTCAATCCCAGCTGAATTGCATAGGTGGCAAATGAGGTGAGGAAAGGCTAACCTTGCCATGGTGGATGACTTGTCAGCCACCTTGTAGAGTTCTTAAGGTATAATCTCATGAACTTCCACCTCTTCTCCAATCATGATGCTATGGATCATGATGGCCCGGTCTATAGTAACTTCAGAGCGGTTGCTAGTGGGAATGATTGAGCATTGAATAAACTCCAACCATCCTCTAGCTATAGGCTTGAGGTCCAATCTTCTTAGTTGAACCGGCTTGCCTTTGGAGTCAATCT
Organism: Arachis hypogaea; assembly: GCF_003086295.3. Lineage (NCBI taxonomy): Eukaryota > Viridiplantae > Streptophyta > Magnoliopsida > Fabales > Fabaceae > Arachis > Arachis hypogaea. The sequence goes on along the minus strand of NC_092051.1, from coordinate 82,648,085 downwards.
TCCATTGAGCTCCTTCTACACATATGTCCATAAGGACTTGGTCCAACCTTTGATCAAAGTTGACTCTCCTTGTGTAGGGGCGTGCGTTCTCTTCCATGTATGGCAAATTGAACGCCAACCTCACATTTTCCGGACTAAAATCTAAGTATTTCCCCCGAACCATTGTAACATAGTTCTTTGGATCCGGGTTCTTACTTTGATCATGGTTCTTGGTGATCCATGCAATGGCATAGAACTCTTGAACCATTAGGATGCCGACTTGTTGGATGGGATTTGTTAGAACTTCCCAACCTCTTCTTTGAATTTCATGTCGGATATCCAGATACTCATTTCTTTTGAGTTTGAAAGGGACCTCAGGGATCACCTTCTTCTTGGCCACAACATCATAAAAGTGGTCTTGATGGGCTTTGGAGATGAACCTTTCCATCTCCCATGACTCGGATGTGGAAGCTTTTATCTTCCCTTTCCCTCTTCTAGAGGATTCTCCGGTCTTGGGTGCCATCAATGGTAATGGAAAAACAAAAAGCTTATGCTTTTACCACACCAAACTTAGAATATTGCTCGCCCTCGAGCAATAAACAAAAGAATAGAAGAAGAAGAAGAAGAAATATGGAGAGGGAGAGGGAGATGTGGTTTCGGCCAAGAGGAGTGTAGAGGGGTGTGTTGTGTGAATTTGATGAAGAATGGAGGTCTTTATATAGGGAAGGGAGGGGGGTTAAGGTTCGGCCATATGGGTGGGTTTGGGTGGGAAATTGGTTTTGAATTTTGAAGGTAGGTGAAGTTTATGAGGTAGGTTTATGGGGAAGAGTGGGTGGATGTGAGTGGTGAAGAGGTGATGGGGAAGAGAGTTTGAGGTGATTGGTGAAGGGTTTTTGGGTAAGAGTGTTTATGGGGTTGTGTGAAAGAGAGTGGTGAGAAGAAGTGAGTGGAGGTAGGTGGGGATCCTGTGGGGTCCACAGATCCTGAGTGGGTCCTGTGGGGTCCACAGATCCTGAGTGATCCTGTGGGGTCCACAGATCCTGAGGTGTTCAAGGATTTACATCCCTGCACCCATTAGGCATGTAAAAATGCCTTTGTATTCAACTCTGGGCGTTCAGCGCCAGGTTGGTGGCCATTTTGGGCGTTCAACGCCCATCTGTGTGCCATTTCTGGCGTTGAACGCCAGAACCATGCTCTGTTCTGGCGCTGAACGCCAGACAGATGCTCCTCCAGGGTGTAATTTTTCTTCTGCTGTTTTTGATTCCGTTTTCAATTTTTATATTTATTTTGTGACTCCACATGATCATGAACCTAAGAAAACATGAAAAACAATAAAAATAAGAATTAGATAAACATTGGGTTGCCTCCCAACAAGCGCTTCTTTAATGTCAATAGCTTGACAGTGGGCTCTCATGGAGCCTCACAGATGTGCAGAGCTTTGTTGAGACTCTCCAACACCAAACTTAGAGTTTGGATATGGGAGTTCAACACCAAACTTAGAGTTTGGTTGTGGCCTCCCAACACCAAACTTAGAGTTTGACTGTGGGGGCTCGGGTTGACTCTGCTTGGAGAGAAGCTTTTTCTGCTTCCTCTCCATGGTTGCAGAGGGAGATCCTTGAGTTTTAAACACAAGGGACTTCTCATTCCATTGAAGGAATATTTCACCTCTGTCAGCATCAATCACAGCTCTTGCTGTGGCCAGGAAAGGTCTTCCTAGGATGATGGATTCATCCTCTTCCTTTCCAGTATCCAGGACTATGAAATCAGCAGGGATGTAAAGGCCTTCAACCTTTACTAACACGTCCTCTACTTGTCCATATGCCTGTTTTCTTGAGCTGTCTGCCATCTCTAATGAGATTTTAGCAGCTTGCACCCCATAGATTCCCAGTTTCTCTATTACAGAGAGGGGCATGAGGTTTATTCCTGAACCAAGGTCACACAGAGCCTTAAAGATCATGGTGCCTATGGTGCAGGGTATTATGAACTTTCCAGGATCCTGTCTCTTCTGAGGAAATGTCAGTTGATCCAGATCACTTAGTTCATTGATGAACAAGGGAGGTTCAACTTCCCAAGTATCAATGCCAAATAATTTGGCATTCAGCTTCATGATTGCACCAAGAAACTTGGCATTTTGCTCTTCAGTAACATCCTCATTCTCTTCAGAAGAGGAATACTCATCAGAGCTCATGAAGGGCATAAAGAGGTTCAATGGAATCTCTATGGTCGCTAGATGAGCCTCAGAGTCCTTTGGTTCCTCAGAGGGAAGCTCCTTATTGACCACTGGACGTCCCAGGAGGTCTTCCTCCTTGGGATTCACGTCCTCTCCTCTCCTCACAGGTTCGGCCATGGCGCTTATGTCAATGGCCTTGCACTCTCCTTTTGGATTCTTTTCTGTATTGCTTGGGAGAGTACTAGGAGGGATTTCAGTGATCCTTTTACTCAGCTGGCCCACTTGTGCTTCCAGATTTCTAATGGAAGATCTTGTTTCATTCATGAAACTTACAGTGGCCTTAGATAGATCAGAGACTAGATTTGCTAAATTAGAAGCATTTTGTTCAGAGTTCTCTGTCTGTTGCTGAGTTGATGATGGAAAAGGCTTGCTATTGCTAAACCTGTTTCTTCCACCATTATTAAAGCCTTGTTGGGGCTTTTGATCCTTCCATGAGAAATTTGGATGATTTCTCCATGTTGAGTTATAGGTGTTTCCATAAGGTTCACCTAAGTAATTCACCTCTGCTATTGCAGGGTTCTCAGGATCATAGGCTTCTTCTTCAGAAGATGCCTCTTGAGTACTGTTGGATGCAGCTTGCATTCCATGCAGACTCTGAGAGATCATATTGACTTGCTGAGTCAATATTTTATTCTGAGCCAATATGGCATTCAGAGTATCAACTTCAAGAACTCCCTTCTTCATAGGCGTCCCATTATTCACAGGATTTCTTTCAGAAGTGTACATGAACTGGTTATTAGCAACCATGTTAATGAGTTCTTGAGCTTCTGCAGGCGTTTTCTTTAGGTGAATGGATCCACCTGCAGAAGTGTCCAGTGACATCTTTGATAGCTCAGATAAACCATCATAGAATATATCCAGGATGGTCCATTCTGAAAGCATGTCAGAAGGACACTTTTTGGTCAACTGTTTATATCTTTCCCAAGCTTCATAGAGGGATTCACCTTCTTTCTGTCTGAAGGTTTGAACATCAGCTCTAAGCTTGCTCAGCTTTTGAGGAGGAAAGTACTTGGCTAAGAAAGCCGTGACCAGCTTATCCCAAGAGTTCAGGCTGTCTTTGGGTTGAGAATCCAACCATAATCTAGCTCTGTCTCTTACAGCAAAAGGGAAAAGCATGAGCCTGTAGACTTCAGGATCTACTCCATTAGTCTTAACAGTATCACATATCTGCAAGAATTCAGTTAAGAACTGAAAAGGATCTTCAGATGGAAGTCCATGAAACTTGCAGTTCTGCTGCATCAGAGAAACTAACTGAGGTTTCAGCTCAAAGTTGTTTGCTCCAATGGCAGGAATGGAGATGCTTCTTCCATGTAAATTGGAATTAGGTGCAGTGAAGTCACCAAGCATTCTCCTTGCATTGTTGTTGGGTTCGGCTGCCATCTCCTTTACTTGTTCGAAATTTTCAATCAAGTTGTCTCTGGATTGTTGTAATTTAGCTTCTCTTAATTTTTTCTTCAGAGTCCTTTCAGGTTCTGGATCAGCTTCAACAAGAATACCTTTTTCTCTGTCCCTGCTCATAAGAAAGAGGAGAGAAAAAGAAAAGAAGAGGAATCCTCTATGTCACAGTAAAGAGGATCCTTATTGTTAGTAGAAGAAAAGAAGAAGAAATTCGAACACAGATAGAGGAGGGGGTTCGAATTTGGTGATGATGTGAGGAAGAGATGTTAGTAGATGAATAAATAAATAGAATAAGATGAGAGAGAAGGAGGGAATTTTCGAAAATTATTTTTGAAAAGGAGTTAGTGATTTTTGAAAATGGTTTTTGAAAAATGTTTAGTATTTTTTTCGAAAATTTTTTTGAAATCAAAAATAAAAATAAAAACAATTAGTTAATTAAAAAAGAAATTTTGAAAAAGAGGGAAGATATTTTCGAAAATTAGAGAGAGAGAGTTAGTTAGGTAGTTTTGAAAAAGTTAAGAAACAATCAAAAAGTTAGTTAGTTAGTTGAAACAAATTTTGAAAAGATAAGAAGTTAGGAAGTTAGAAAAGATATTTTGAAAAGATATTTTTGAAAAAGATAAGATAAGAAGATATTTTAGAAACTAATTTTGAAAAAGATTTGATTTTTAAAATCTCAATTAATGACTTGATTCACAAGAAATCACAAGATATGATTCTAGAATTTAAAGTTTGAATCTTTCTTAACAAGCAAGTAACAAACTTCAAATTTTTGAATCAAAACATTAATTGATTATGTTATTTTCAAAAATTTGATATAAAAATAAGAAAAATATTTTTGAAAAATATTTTTTTTTGAAATTTTCGAAAATAACCAAAAAATTTTGAAAAAGATTTGATTTTTGAAAAAGATTTTGAAAAAGATAAGATTTTCAAATTGAAAATTTGATTTGACTTATGAGAAACAATTTGATTTTTAAAAATTTTTGAAAAAGTCAACTCAATTTTCGAATTTGATGAGAGAAAAACGGAAAGATATTTTTTTGATTTTTGAATTTTTATGATGCAAGAGAAAAACACTAAAAAGATGCAATGCATGAAATTTTTAGATCAAAACATGTGATGCATGCAAGAATGCTATGAATGTCAAGATGAACACCAAGAACACTTTGAATGCCAAGATGAACATCATAGACACAATTTTGAAAAACCTTTAATGCAAAGAAAACATGCAAGACACCAAACTTAGAATTCTTTAATGCTTACGCACTAAGAATTCAAGAATGCATATGATAAACATGAAAAGACACAAAACAAAAAATCATCAAGATCAAACAAGAAGACTTACCAAGAACATCTTGAAGATCATGAAGAACACTATGAATGCATGAAATTTTCGAAAAATGCAAGATGCATATGCAATTGACACCAAACTTATGATATGACTCAAGACTCAAACAAGAAACATGAAATATTTTTGATTTTTATGATTTTCTAATTTTTTTGGATTTTTTTTCGAAGAATTAATTGAAAAAAAGAAAAATAAGGATTCCAAAATTTTTAATATGAATTCCAGGAATCTTGCATTCTTAGTCTAAAGCTTCAGTCCAGGAATTAGACATGGCTCACTAGCCAGCCAAGCTTTCAAAGAAAGCTCCAGTCCAAAACACTAGACATGGCCAATGGCCAGCCAAGCTTCAGCATTTTAACATCAGAGTATATTGATCTTGATAACAAATTGCTGCTCATCATTTATCAAGTATGTAACTTACCTCTGATGGTTTGGAAGCCTCAGTCCAAAAGAATTTAGACATGGCTTTACAGCTAGCCAGGCTTCACATGCTTCATGAAACACTAGAATTCATTCTTAAAAATCTTTAATAAAATTTTTGAAAACATTTTTATAATTTTTTTTTTTTCGAAAACAGATGAGAAAATTTTAGAAATATTTTTGAAAAATTTTTGAAAATAAAATAAAAAGAAAATTACATAATCTGAGCAACAAGATGAACCGTCAGTTGTCCAAACTCAAACAATCCCCGGCAAAGGCGCCAAAAACTTGGTGCACAAAATTGTGATGTCCAGGCTCAAACAATCCCTGGCAACGTGAGCAACTTGGTGCGCTGATCTCAATACATAATTGTCACAACTTCGATACAACAAACCAGCAAGTGCACTGGGTCGTCCAAGTAATACCTTACGTGAGTAAGGGTCGAATCCCACGGAGATTGTTGGTATGAAGCAAGCTATGGTCACCTTGTAAATCTCAGTCAGGCAGATATAAAGTAATGAAGATGTTTTCGAATAATAAATAATAGAATAGGGATAGAGATATTTATGTAAATCATTGGTAGAAATTTCAGATAAGCGAATGGAGATGCTTTTCGTTCCTCTGAACCTCTGCTTTCCTGCTATCTTCATCCAATCAGTCTTACTCCTTTCCATGGCTGGCTTTATGTGATACATCACCACTGTCAACGGCTACTTTCGGTCATCTCACGGGAAAATGATCCAATGCCCTGTCACGGCACGGCTAATCGTCTGGAGGCATCACCCTTGCCAATGGCTTCATCTTATCCTCTCAGTGAATAATATGCTCACGCACCCTGTCACGGCACAGCTATTCATCTGTCGGTTCTCGATCATGCTGGAATAGGATTTACTATCCTTTTGCGTCTGTCACTAACGCCCTGCAATCGCGAGTTAGGAGCTCGTCACAGTCATTCAATCATTGAATCCTACTCGGAATACCACAGACAAGGTTTAGACTTTCCGGATTCTCTTGAATGCCGCCATCATTCTAGCTTACGCCACGAAGATTCTGGTTAGGAGATCTAAGAGATACTCATTCTAGCTTATTTCATGTAGAACAGAAGTGTTTGTCAGGCACGCGTTCATAAGGGAGAAGGATGATGAGCGTCACACATAATCATCACCTTCATCACGTTCTTTAGTTCGAATGGATATCTTAGAAGTGAAATAAGATGAATTGAATAGAAAACAGAAGTGCTTTGCATTAATCTTTGAGGAACAGCAGAGCTCCACACCTTAATCTATGGAGTGCAGAAACTCTACCGTTGAAAATACATAAGTGAAAGGTCCAGGCATGGCCAAGATGGCCAGCCCCCTTGATCTAAGAACAATGCGTTCAAAGATGATCCTAAGATCCTAAGATGATCAAAAGATGCCTAATACAATAGTAAAAGGTCCTATTTATAATAAACTAGCTACTAGGGTTTACATGAGTAAGTAATTGATGCATAAATCCACTTCCGGGGCCCACTTGGTGTGTGTTTGGGCTGAGCCTGAGTGTTGCACGTGAAGAGGCCATTTGTGGAGTTGAACGCCAGTTTCTGTGCCAGTTTGGGCGTTCAACTCTGGTTTTGGATCCTTTTCTGGCGCTGGACGCCAGATTTGGGCAGAAGGCTGGCGTTGAACGCCAGTTTACGTCGTCAGTTCTTGGCCACAGTATGGACTATTATATATTGCTGGAAAGCCCTGGATGTCTACTTTCCAACGCAATTGGAAGCGCGCCATTTCGAGTTCTGTAGCTCCAGAAAATCCACTTTGAGTGCAGGGAGGTCAGAATCCAACAGCATCAGCAGTCCTTCTTCAACCTCTGAATCTGATTTTTGCTCAAGTCCCTCAATTTCAGCCAGAAAATACCTGAAATTACAGAAAAACACACAAACTCATAGTAAAGTCCAGAAATGTGAATTTAACATAAAAACTAATGAAAACATCCCTAAAAGTAACTAGATCCTACTAAAAACATACTAAAAACAATGTCAAAAAGCGTATAAATTATCCACTCATCACAACACCAAACTTAAATTGTTGCTTGTCCCCAAGCAACTGAAAATCAAATAGGATAAAAAGAAGAGAATATACTAAAAATTCCAAACTATCAATGAAACATAGCTGCAATCATATGAGCGGGACTTATAGCTTTTTGACTCTTGAATAGTTTTGGCATCTCACTTTATCCATTGAGGTTCAGAATGATTGGCATCTATAGGAACTTCAGATTTCGAATAGTGTTATTGACTCTCCTAGTTCAGTATGATGATTCTTGAACACAGCTTCTATATGAGTCTTGGCCGTGGCCCTAAGCACTTTGTTTTCCAGTATTACCACCGGATACATAAATGCCACAGACACATAATTGGGTGAACCTTTTCAGATTGTGACTCAGCTTTGCTAAAGTCCCCAATTAGAGGTGTCCAGGGTTCTTAAGCACACTCTTCTTTTGCTTTGGACCTTGACTTTAACCACTCAGTCTCAAGTTTTCACTTGACACCTACACGCCACAAGCACATGGATAGGGACAGCTTGGTTTAGCCGCTTAGACCAGGATTTTATTCCTTTAGGCCCTCCTATCCACTGATGCTCAAAGCCTTGGGATCCCTTTTTTATTTGCCCTTGCCTTTTGGTTTTAAGGGTTATTGGCTTTTTCTGCTTGCTTTTTCTTTTTCTTTGTTATTATTTTTTTTTCTATTTTTTTTCGCCCCCTTTTTTTTTCTGCAAGCTTTTGTATTCACTGCTTTTTCTTGCTTCAAGAATCGTTTTTATGATTTTTCAGATTATCAAATAACATGTCTCCTAGTCATCATTCTTTCAAGAGCCAACATATTTAACATTCTTAAACAACAACTTCAAAAGACATATGCACTGTTCAAGCATACATTCAGAAAACAAGAAGCATTGTCACCACATCAATATAATTAAGCTAAGTTCAAGGATAAATTTGAAACTCGTGTACTTCTTGTTCTTTTGAATTAAAACATTTTTCATTTAAGAGAGGTGATGGATTCATAGGACATTCATAACTTTAAGACAAAGTTACTAACTACTAATGATCATGTAATGAAGACACAAACATAGATAAGCACATAACATAGAAACGAAAAACAGAAGAAACAAGAACAAGGAATGAATCCACCTTAGTGATGGTGGCGTTTCCTTCTTGAGGAACCAATTATGTCCTTGAGCTCTTCTATGTCTCTTCCTTGTCTTTGTTGCTCCTCCCTCATTGCTTTTTGATCTTCTCTTATCTCATGAAGCATGATGGAGTGCTCTTGATGTTCCACCCTTAGTTGTCCCATATTGGAACTCAATTCTCCTAGGGAGGTGTTGATTTGCTCCCAATAATTTTGTGGAGGAAAGTGCATTTGAGGCATTTCTGGGATCTCATGGTGATGAGCTTCATACGCCTCTTGAGCTCCATGAGTGGGCTCTCTTGCTTGCTCCATCTTTTTCTTAGTGATGGGCTTTTCCTCTTTAATGAGGATATCTCCCTCTATGTCAATCCCAGCTGAATTGCATAGGTGGCAAATGAGGTGAGGAAAGGCTAACCTTGCCATGGTGGATGACTTGTCAGCCACCTTGTAGAGTTCTTAAGGTATAATCTCATGAACTTCCACCTCTTCTCCAATCATGATGCTATGGATCATGATGGCCCGGTCTATAGTAACTTCAGAGCGGTTGCTAGTGGGAATGATTGAGCATTGAATAAACTCCAACCATCCTCTAGCTATAGGCTTGAGGTCCAATCTTCTTAGTTGAACCGGCTTGCCTTTGGAGTCAATCTTCCATTGAGCTCCTTCTACACATATGTCCATAAGGACTTGGTCCAACCTTTGATCAAAGTTGACTCTCCTTGTGTAGGGGCGTGCGTTCTCTTCCATGTATGGCAAATTGAACGCCAACCTCACATTTTCCGGACTAAAATCTAAGTATTTCCCCCGAACTATTGTAACATAGTTCTTTGGATCCGGGTTCTTACTTTGATCATGGTTCTTGGTGATCCATGCAATGGCATAGAACTCTTGAACCATTAGGATGCCGACTTGTTGGATGGGATTTGTTAGAACTTCCCAACCTCTTCTTTGAATTTCATGTGGGATATCCAGATACTCATTTCTTTTGAGTTTGAAAGGGACCTCAGGGATCACCTTCTTCTTGGCCACAACATCATAGAAGTGGTCTTGATGGGCTTTGGAGATGAACCTTTCCATCTCCCATGACTCGGATGTGGAAGCTTTTATCTTCCCTTTCCCTCTTCTAGAGGATTCTCCGGTCTTGGGTGCCATCAATGGTAATGGAAAAACAAAAAGCTTATGCTTTTACCACACCAAACTTAGAATATTGCTCGCCCTCGAGCAATAAACAAAAGAATAGAAGAAGAAGAAGAAGAAATATGGAGAGGGAGAGGGAGATGTGGTTTCGGCCAAGAGGAGTGTAGAGGGGTGTGTTGTGTGAATTTGATGAAGACTGGAGGTCTTTATATAGGGAAGGGAGGGGGGTTAAGGTTCGGCCATATGGGTGGGTTTGGGTGGGAAATTGGTTTTGAATTTTGAAGGTAGGTGAAGTTTATGAGGTAGGTTTATGGGGAAGAGTGGGTGGATGTGAGTGGTGAAGAGGTGATGGGGAAGAGAGTTTGAGGTGATTGGTGAAGGGTTTTTGGGTAAGAGTGTTTATGGGGTTGTGTGAAAGAGAGTGGTGAGAAGAAGTGAGTGGAGGTAGGTGGGGATCCTGTGGGGTCCACAGATCCTGAGGTGTTCAAGGATTTACATCCCTGCACCCATTAGGCATGTAAAAATGCCTTTGTATTCAACTCTGGGCGTTCAGCGCCAGGTTGGTGGCCATTTTGGGCGTTCAACGCCCATCTGTGTGCCATTTCTGGCGTTGAACGCCAGAACCATGCTCTGTTCTGGCGCTGAACGCCAGACAGATGCTCCTCCAGGGTGTAATTTTTCTTCTGCTGTTTTTGATTCCGTTTTCAATTTTTATATTTATTTTGTGACTCCACATGATCATGAACCTAAGAAAACATGAAAAACAATAAAAATAAGAATTAGATAAACATTGGGTTGCCTCCCAACAAGCGCTTCTTTAATGTCAATAGCTTGACAGTGGGCTCTCATGGAGCCTCACAGATGTGCAGAGCTTTGTTGAGACTCTCCAACACCAAACTTAGAGTTTGGATATGGGAGTTCAACACCAAACTTAGAGTTTGGTTGTGGCCTCCCAACACCAAACTTAGAGTTTGACTGTGGGGGCTCGGGTTGACTCTGCTTGGAGAGAAGCTTTTTCTGCTTCCTCTCCATGGTTGCAGAGGGAGATCCTTGAGTTTTAAACACAAGGGACTTCTCATTCCATTGAAGGAATATTTCACCTCTGTCAGCATCAATCACAGCTCTTGCTGTGGCCAGGAAAGGTCTTCCTAGGATGATGGATTCATCCTCTTCCTTTCCAGTATCCAGGACTATGAAATCAGCAGGGATGTAAAGGCCTTCAACCTTTACTAACACGTCCTCTACTTGTCCATATGCCTGTTTTCTTGAGCTGTCTGCCATCTCTAATGAGATTTTAGCAGCTTGCACCCCATAGATTCCCAGTTTCTCTATTACAGAGAGGGGCATGAGGTTTATTCCTGAACCAAGGTCACACAGAGCCTTAAAGATCATGGTGCCTATGGTGCAGGGTATTATGAACTTTCCAGGATCCTGTCTCTTCTGAGGCAATGTCAGTTGATCCAGATCACTTAGTTCATTGATGAACAAGGGAGGTTCAACTTCCCAAGTATCAATGCCAAATAATTTGGCATTCAGCTTCATGATTGCACCAAGAAACTTGGCAGTTTGCTCTTCAGTAACATCCTCATTCTCTTCAGAAGAGGAATACTCATCAGAGCTCATGAAGGGCATAAAGAGGTTCAATGGAATCTCTATGGTCGCTAGATGAGCCTCAGAGTCCTTTGGTTCCTCAGAGGGAAGCTCCTTATTGACCACTGGACGTCCCAGGAGGTCTTCCTCCTTGGGATTCACGTCCTCTCCTCTCCTCACAGGTTCGGCCATGGCGCTTATGTCAATGGCCTTGCACTCTCCTTTTGGATTCTCTTCTGTATTGCTTGGGAGAGTACTAGGAGGGATTTCAGTGATCCTTTTACTCAGCTGGCCCACTTGTGCTTCCAGATTTCTAATGGAAGATCTTGTTTCATTCATGAAACTTACAGTGGCCTTAGATAGATCAGAGACTAGATTTGCTAAATTAGAAGCATTTTGTTCAGAGTTCTCTGTCTGTTGCTGAGTTGATGATGGAAAAGGCTTGCTATTGCTAAACCTGTTTTTTCCACCATTATTAAAGCCTTGTTGGGGCTTTTGATCCTTCCATGAGAAATTTGGATGATTTCTCCATGTTGAGTTATAGGTGTTTCCATAAGGTTCACCTAAGTAATTCACCTCTGCTATTGCAGGGTTCTCAGGATCATAGGCTTCTTCTTCAGAAGATGCCTCTTGAGTACTGTTGGATGCAGCTTGCATTCCATGCAGACTCTGAGAGATCATATTGACTTGCTGAGTCAATATTTTATACTGAGCCAATATGGCATTCAGAGTATCAACTTCAAGAACTCCCTTCTTCATAGGCGTCCCATTATTCACAGGATTTCTTTCAGAAGTGTACATGAACTGGTTATTAGCAACCATGTCAATGAGTTCTTGAGCTTCTACAGGCATTTTCTTTAGGTGAATGGATCCACCTGCAGAAGTGTCCAGTGACATCTTTGATAGCTCAGATAAACCATCATAGAATATATCCAGGATGGTCCATTCTGAAAGCATGTCAGAAGGACACTTTTTGGTCAACTGTTTATATCTTTCCCAAGCTTCATAGAGGGATTCACCTTCTTTCTGTCTGAAGGTTTGAACATCAGCTCTAAGCTTGCTCAGCTTTTGAGGAGGAAAGTACTTGGCTAAGAAAGCCGTGACCAGCTTATCCCAAGAGTTCAGGCTGTCTTTGGGTTGAGAATCCAACCATAATCTAGCTCTGTCTCTTACAGCAAAAGGGAAAAGCATGAGCCTGTAGACTTCAGGATCTACTCCATTAGTCTTAACACTATCACATATCTGCAAGAATTCAGTTAAGAACTGAAAAGGATCTTCAGATGGAAGTCCATGAAACTTGCAGTTCTGCTGCATCAGAGAAACTAACTGAGGTTTCAGCTCAAAGTTGTTTGCTCCAATGGCAGGAATGGAGATGCTTCTTCCATGTAAATTGGAATTAGGTGCAGTGAAGTCACCAAGCATTCTCCTTGCATTGTTGTTGGGTTCGGCTGCCATCTCCTTTACTTGTTCGAAATTTTCAATCAAGTTGTCTCTGGATTGTTGTAATTTAGCTTCTCTTAATTTTTTCTTCAGAGTCCTTTCAGGTTCTAGATCAGCTTCAACAAGAATGCCTTTTTCTCTGTCCCTACTCATAAGAAAGAGGAGAGAAAAAGAAAAGAAGAGGAATCCTCTATGTCACAGTAAAGAGGATCCTTATTGTTAGTAGAAGAAAAGAAGAAGAAATTCGAACACAGATAGAGGAGGGGGTTCGAATTTGGTGATGATGTGAGGAAGAGATGTTAGTAGATGAATAAATAAATAGAATAAGATGAGAGAGAAGGAGGGAATTTTCGAAAATTATTTTTGAAAAGGAGTTAGTGATTTTTGAAAATGGTTTTTGAAAAATGTTTAGTATTTTTTTCGAAAATTTTTTTGAAATCAAAAATAAAAATAAAAACAATTAGTTAATTAAAAAAGAAATTTTGAAAAAGAGGGAAGATATTTTCGAAAATTAGAGAGAGAGAGTTAGTTAGGTAGTTTTGAAAAAGTTAAGAAACAATCAAAAAGTTAGTTAGTTAGTTGAAACAAATTTTGAAAAGATAAGAAGTTAGGAAGTTAGAAAAGATATTTTGAAAAGATATTTTTGAAAAAGATAAGATAAGAAGATATTTTAGAAACTAATTTTGAAAAAGATTTGATTTTTAAAATCTCAATTAATGACTTGATTCACAAGAAATCACAAGATATGATTCTAGAATTTAAAGTTTGAATCTTTCTTAACAAGCAAGTAACAAACTTCAAATTTTTTGAATCAAAACATTAATTGATTATGTTATTTTCAAAAATTTGATATAAAAATAAGAAAAATATTTTTTTTTTTGAAATTTTCGAAAATAACCAAAAAATTTTGAAAAAGATTTGATTTTTGAAAAAGATTTTGAAAAAGATAAGATTTTCAAATTGAAAATTTGATTTGACTTATGAGAAACAATTTGATTTTTAAAAATTTTTGAAAAAGTCAACTCAATTTTCGAATTTGATGAGAGAAAAACGGAAAGATATTTTTTTGATTTTTGAATTTTTATGATGCAAGAGAAAAACACTAAAAAGATGCAATGCATGAAATTTTTAGATCAAAACATGTGATGCATGCAAGAATGCTATGAATGTCAAGATGAACACCAAGAACACTTTGAATGCCAAGATGAACATCATAGACACAATTTTGAAAAACCTTTAATGCAAAGAAAACATGCAAGACACCAAACTTAGAATTCTTTAATGCTTACGCACTAAGAATTCAAGAATGCATATGATAAACATGAAAAGACACAAAACAAAAAATCATCAAGATCAAACAAGAAGACTTACCAAGAACATCTTGAAGATCATGAAGAACACTATGAATGCATGAAATTTTCGAAAAATGCAAGATGCATATGCAATTGACACCAAACTTATGATATGACTCAAGACTCAAACAAGAAACATGAAATATTTTTGATTTTTATGATTTTCTAATTTTTTGGATTTTTTTTCGAAGAATTAATTGAAAAAAAAGAAAAATAAGGATTCCAAAATTTTTAATATGAATTCCAGGAATCTTGCATTCTTAGTCTAAAGCTTCAGTCCAGGAATTAGACATGGCTCACTAGCCAGCCAAGCTTTCAAAGAAAGCTCCAGTCCAAAACACTAGACATGGCCAATGGCCAGCCAAGCTTCAGCATTTTAACATCAGAGTATATTGATCTTGATAACAAATTGCTGCTCATCATTTATCAAGTATGTAACTTACCTCTGATGGTTTGGAAGCCTCAGTCCAAAAGAATTTAGACATGGCTTTACAGCCAGCCAGGCTTCACATGCTTCATGAAACACTAGAATTCATTCTTAAAAATCTTTAATAAAATTTTTGAAAACATTTTTATAATTTTTTTTTTCGAAAACAGATGAGAAAATTTTAGAAATATTTTTGAAAATTTTTGAAAATAAAATAAAAAGAAAATTACCTAATCTGAGCAACAAGATGAACCGTCAGTTGTCCAAACTCAAACAATCCCCGGCAACGGCGCCAAAAACTTGGTGCACGAAATTGTGATGTCCAAGCTCAAACAATCCCTGGCAACGTGAGCAACTTGGTGCGCTGATCTCAATACATAATTGTCACAACTTCGATACAACTAACCAGCAAGTGCACTGGGTCGTCCAAGTAATACCTTACATGAGTAAGGGTCGAATCCCACGGAGATTGTTGGTATGAAGCAAGCTATGGTCACCTTGTAAATCTCAGTCAGGCAGATATAAAGTAATGAAGATGTTTTCGAATAATAAATAATAGAATAGGGATAGAGATACTTATGTAAATCATTGGTAGAAATTTCAGATAAGCGAATGGAGATGCTTTTCGTTCCTCTGAACCTCTGCTTTCCTGCTATCTTCATCCAATCAGTCTTACTCCTTTCCATGGCTGGCTTTATGTGATACATCACCACTGTCAACGGCTACTTTCGGTCATCTCACGGGAAAATGATCCAATGCCCTGTCATGGCACGGCTAATCGTCTGGAGGCATCACCCTTGCCAATGGCTTCATCTTATCCTCTCAGTGAATAATATGCTCACGCACCCTGTCACGGCACGGCTATTCATCTGTCGGTTCTCGATCATGCTGGAATAGGATTTACTATCCTTTTGCGTCTGTCACTAACGCCCTGCAATCGCGAGTTAGGAGCTCGTCACAGTCATTCAATCATTGAATCCTACTCGGAATACCACAGACAAGGTTTAGACTTTCCGGATTCTCTTGAATGCCACCATCATTCTAGCTTACGCCACGAAGATTCTGGTTAGGAGATCTAAGAGATACTCATTCTAGCTTATTTCATGTAGAACAGAAGTGTTTGTCAGGCACGCGTTCATAAGGGAGAAGGATGATGAGCGTCACACATAATCATCACCTTCATCACGTTCTTTGGTGCGAATGGATATCTTATAAGTGAAATAAGATGAATTGAATAGAAAACAGAAGTGCTTTGCATTAATCTTTGAGGAACAGCAGAGCTCCACACCTTAATCTATGGAGTGCAGAAACTCTACCGTTGAAAATACATAAGTGAAAGGTCCAGGCATGGCCGAGATGGCCAGCCCCCTTGATCTAAGAACAATGCGTTCAAAGATGATCCTAAGATCCTAAGATGATCAAAAGATGCCTAATACAATAGTAAAAGGTCCTATTTATAATAAACTAGCTACTAGGGTTTACATGAGTAAGTAATTGATGCATAAATCCACTTTCAGGGCCCACTTGGTGTGTGTTTGGGCTGAGCCTGAGTGTTGCACGTGCAGAGGCCATTTGTGGAGTTGAACGCCAGTTTCTGTGCCAGTTTGGGCATTCAACTCTGGTTTTGGATCCTTTTCTGGCGCTGGACGCCAGATTTGGGCAGAAGGCTGGCGTTGAACGCCAGTTTACGTCATCAATTCTTGGCCAAAGTATGAACTATTATATATTTCTGAAAATCCCTGGATGTCTTCTTTCCAACGCAATTGGAAGCGCGCCATTTCAAGTTCTGTAGCTCCAGAAACTCCACTTTGAGTGCAGGGAGGTCAGAATCCAACAGCATCAGCAGTCCTTCTTCAACCTCTGAATCTGATTTTTGCTCAAGTCCCTCAATTTCAGCCAGAAAATACCTAAAATTACAGAAAAACACACAAACTCATAGTAAAGTCCAGAAATGTGAATTTAACATAAAAACTAATGAAAACATCCCTAAAAGTAACTAGATCCTACTAAAAACATACTAAAAACAATGTCAAAAAGCGTATAAATTATCCGCTCATCACTCATCTAGGAGTTCAAGGCTTCCATAAGGTAGAACATTTGTCACCAAGTAGGGGCCAGTCTATTTGGACTTTAGTTTGCAAGGGAAAACTTTGAGCCTGGAGTTATACAAGAGTACTTGCTGTCCTGGTTTGAACTCCTTCTTTGAGATCCTTTTTTCATGCCATCTCTTATCTTTTTCCTTGTAGATCTTAGCATTTTCATAGGCTTTCAGTCTAAACTCATCCAACTCATTTAGTTGCAGTAGCCTCTTCTCTCCTACTGCTTGAGAATCAAGGTTGAGGAGTTTAGTGGCCCAGAAGGCTTTATGCTCAAGTTCTACAGGGAGGTGACAAGACTTGCCATATAATAACTAAAAAGGAGACTTTCCAATAGGAGTTTTGAATGCTGTTCTATATGCCTAGAGAGCATCTTCTAATTTTCTGGCCCAATCCTTTATTGTATTCCCCACTGTTTTCTCCAAAATCCGCTTCAACTCCATATTTGCAAGCTCTGCTTGGCCATTGGTCAGTGGGTGATATGGTGTAGCTACTTTATACATCACCCCGTATTTGTGAAGTAGTTTCTCCATCTGTTTATTGCAAAAATGACTACCACCATCACTGACAAGACCCTTAGGCACTCCATATCTAGTAAAAATGTGCTTCTTAAGGAATTGAAGGACAATTTGTGCATCACATGTGGTTGTAGCTATGGCTTCCACCCACTTTGAGACATACTCTACTACTACAAGTATGTATTTGAAAGAATATGAAGGTGGAAAAGGGCCCATAAAGTCTATGCCACAAAGATCAAAGAGTTCTACCTCCAAGATGTAGTTCTGAGGCATCTCATTCCTTCTTGTTAATCCTCCAGCTCTTTGGCACTCATTGCATTGATGAACAAACTCTCTCGCATCTTTGAATATGGTTGGCCAATAAAATCCACTTTGAAGTACTTTGGCTGCTGTTCTTTCTGCCCAAAATGTCCACCATAAGCTGAACCATGACAATGCCATAATATGTCTCTCATCTCACTCTCAGAAACACATTTCCTAATCATTCCATATGGACACCTCTTGAATAATAATGGTTCATCCCATAAGAATTTTTTGGCCTCATTGAGCAGCTTCTTCACTTGTTGCTTGGTGAATTCTTGGGGAATCTTCCTTCCAACCTTGTAGTTTGCAATGTCTGCAAACCAGAGAGCTTGTTGGATTTGTAAAAGGTGTTCATCTAGAAAGCTTTCGTTCACTGAATGTGGAGCTTGGTTAGCTTCTTGTGATAGTCTTGACAAATGGTCTGCCACTTGGTTCTCATTCCCTTTCCTATCTTTCACTTTAATGTCAAATTGTTTAGACATGAGATACTTGAGAGCAGCATGATCAGTATATACTATAACCTTTAAACCAATCAAGTATTGTCTAAATTTATCAAATGCATATACAATTGCCAAGAGCTCTTTCTCGGTGGTGGTATAATTTTTCTGTGCTTCATTCAACACCTTGCTAGCATAGTATATAACATGATGCAGCTTGTCTTTCTTTTGCCCCAATACAGCACCAATTGCAAAGTCACTTGCATCACACATAAGTTCAAAAGGCAATTCCCAATCTGGGGGTGTGATGATCGGTGTTGTAGTGAGTTTTCTTTTTAAAGTTTCAAAGGCATGCTTGCAATTGTCATCAAAGATGAAAGGATTATCAATCACTAGCATGTTGCTTAGTGGTTTTGCTATTTTTGAAAAATTTTTGATGAATCTCCTGTAAAAACCAGCATGTCTAAGAAAACTTCTCACTGCTTTCACATTAACAGGTATAGGAAGCTTTTCAATGATTTCTATTTTTGCTTTGTCAACTTCTATACCTTTGCTTGAAACCTTATGCTCAAGAACTATCCCTTCAGGAACCATGAAATGGCATTTCTCCCAATTCAATACCAGATTAGTTTCTTGGCATCTTTTCAAAACAATAGTTAAATTATGCAAGCAGGTGTTAAATGAATTGCCAAAGACAGAAAAATTATCCATGAAGACTTCTAAAAATATTTCCACCATGTCAGAAAATATAGAAAACATACACCTTTAAAAAGTTGCAGGGGCATTGCATAGCCCAAAGGGCATCCTTCTGTAAGCAAAGACTCCAAATGGACAGGTGAAGGAAGTCTTTTCTTGATCCTTGGGATCTACCACTATTTGATTGTACCCAGAGTATCCATCCAGAAAGCAATAGTATGCATGGCCAGCCAATCTTTCCAGCATCTGGTCGATGAATGGGAGAGGAAAGTGATCTTTCCTTGTAGCATCATTCAGTCTTCTATAATCGATACAAATTCTCCACCCGGTCACGGTCTTTATGGGAATGAGTTCATTCTTCTCATTGAAGATGACAGTCATGCCACCTTTCTTTAGCACTACTTGTACTGGGCTCACCCAAGAGCTGTCAGAGATTGGGTATATGATTCCAGCATTCCGTAGCTTCATCACTTCTTTTTGAACCACCTCCTTCATGGTTGGGTTAAGTCTTCTTTGGGTTGAACTACAGGCCTTGAATCTTCCTCCAATAGAATTTTGTGCATATAGATGGCAGGGCTTATGCCCTTGATATCATCAATTGTCCAACCCAAGGCTGTCTTGTGAGCTTTCAATACTTCAATCAGCTTTGTTTCTTCTTCTATTTTTAAGGAAGAATTTATGATCACTGGTAGGGCCTCTGCTTTTCCAAGAAATACATACTTGAGATGAGGGGAAAGAGGCTTTAACTCTTGTTTTGACTTCTCCTCTGTCTTGCCTTCAGAGGAAATTTCTACCACTTCCTCTTCCATGAAATCTTGTTCCACTTCTATTTCCACTTCTTGTTCCTCCTGGTTATTGGCCTCAAGTGATCCCCTCTCTACTTCTTCCACCATTTCCACTCTTATATGCTTATTTTTCTCAGGAGGGTATTGCATGGCTTTAAAGACATTGATGATCATCTTTTCATTATACACTCTGAGTGTCATTTCACCTTTCTCTACATCAATTATAGCCCTTGCTGTGGCTAGAAAAGACCTCCCTAAGATGATTGAGTTGTGTCCTTCTTCCTCCATGTCTAAAATGACAAAGTTAGCAGGGAATATGAATTATCCTACTTTCACTAACAAATTCTCCACAACTCCATTAGGTATTTTGAGCGATCTGTCAGCCATTTGAAGTGACATTCTAGTTGGTCTGAGTTCCTCTATTGCAAGCTGCTTCATTAATGAGAGAGGCATCAAGTTGATGCTGGCTCTTAGATCACAAAGGGATTTGTCCAATGTTCTGTTGCCTATAGTGCAAGATAGGATGAAGCATTCTAGATCTTTGAACTTTGGTGGGAGACCTCTTTGGATGACAACACTGCATTCTTGGGTCAAGATTACCGTCTCTTTTTCAATCTAGCTCCTCTTCTTGTTGATAAGCTCCTTTAGGAATTTTGCATACAGAAGCATCTGCTCCAATGCTTCAACAAGTGTGTTCATACCCTAGGTCGAGCTACCCGACCTGGGATGACTGGCGACAAAGTGACCGACCTCTTCAGGTCAGGCTACCCGACCTCTTCTCAAGGAGGTCGGCCAAATCAACAGGAGAGCCCAATAAAGGGCCCAAATAGAGGAACACGACCCAAATCCAAAGGCAATCCAAGCCTATAGAGATAAAGGCGGTTCCTTTGAAGATAAGCTGACTTCACCCAAAATAAAGATAAAGATAAGATAAGATAACTAACTTATCTTATCAGAAAGGTCAGCCCCATCTACTATAAATACACTGGAGCACCCAGGTATAACTCATACTCTGATTCTACATAAAAACCTGCTTAATACCCATGCTAACTTAAGCATCGGAGTCTCTTGCAGGTACCCCCCACCCTCCGGTGGTTAAGGATCAGCAGTGCGGCAAGTCCAACAAGTCGGATACAACAACTCCAGCAGTCATCGGCCAGCCGGAGACGTTATCTCCGACCAGTACGGAAGATCTCGTCCGGGATCAACCTCCAGTTTCCAGTAACCCTCAGAACATTGGCATCGTTGCCGGGGAACCTGAAAGTCAACCCATCACTATGGCGGACAACCATAACAACGACCATGATTCAGGTATGGAAGAGAGAACACCGCACAAGAATGCGGATGTCACACTACAAGACACTCCGAAAATCAACAAAGACAGCGACTCACTAAATTTAGGGGCAATAGAAGCGCTCCTAGATCGCCTAAAACAACTGGAAAAAGAAACTCAACAACAACGGGAAATCGAAAGGGATCTACAAAGAGAGATGCGGCGACGTCGGGAGTTGGAAGAAAAACTACAGCAATTAGAAGCCGATCTCAAATTAAAAGCTCCCCGGGCCAATCTTGATGAAAACTCACGCAAAGAGCAAGACCCGTTCACCAGGGAAATCATGAAAACCAAAATTCCAAAAGACTTCAAACTCCCAGATATGACCCTGTATGATGGCACCACGGATCCCAACCACCACCTCAGTAACTTTAAAAGCAGAATGTACCTCACCGACGCCCCAGATGCTGTTCGCTGCAAAGCCTTCCCAACAACTCTCACAAAGACAGCCATTCGATGGTTCGACAACATACCCCCAAAGTCCATCTCAAGCTTTGACGACCTAGCTAAAAAATTCCTAGCCAGATTCTCCATTCAGAAAGATAAAGCCAAGCACACCCCCAGTTTACTAGGGATCAAACAAGGAGATCGGGAAAGCCTCCGCAACTATATAGAGAGATTCAACAAAACATGCATGGACATACAAAGTTTACCCACAGAGGCCGCCATCATGGGACTCATCAACGGCCTACGAGAAGGACCCTTCAGCCAATCTATATCAAAAAAGTACCCGACCTCCTTGGATGAAGTGCAGGAACGAGCAGAAAAATACATCAATATGGAAGAAAACGCTCGGTTAGGAGAGACCTCAAAATCGGGGGCCTTGGTCGAGATATACAAAGAAGTATGCCATACAGAAAAAATCCCCCCAGCACGGCCACTCAAAGGCAAAAATGGAGGAGGAAACCGGAAAGAATATTACGAATACCACCGAGTCTGAGGACACTCCACGAACGAATGTTTCGACTTAAAAAATATCATAGAAAAATTAGTGAGAGAAGGAAAGTTAGATCGATTCCTGGCCACTCGAGATGATGATCAAAGAAAGAGACGAAGAGATGAGGATACTGAACGAACAGAACGATCACCTCGGACACCAGAAAGACATGTCCACATGATGCATGGCAGATTCACAGCAGGAGATGTGTATTTTCGGAAAACGAAAAAAACGAATCCCAAACACACAAAACTAACCGGCAAGTGCACCGGGTCGCATCAAGTAATAAAACTCATGGGAGTGAGGTCGATCCCACAGGGATTGAAGGATTGAGCAATTTTAGTTTAGTGGTTGATTTAGTCAAGCGAATCAAGAGTTGATTTGAGTGGTTTGTATTCGACAGAAGCTAAATTGCATGAAATTAAAAAGGGAGAGGGACAATTGACAAGAATTTAAAGTGCAGAGAAATTAAAGAGGCTGAATCTTAAAGTGCAAGTAATATAAATTGCAGAAACTTAGATTGCAAGAAATGTAAATTGCAGAATCTTAAAGTGCAAGAAATATAAATGGCTTGAATTGTAAAGGGAATTGGGAATTGGATTTGTAGAAATTAAACAGAGAAAAGTAAATCTCAACAAGCAGAGAAGTAAAAGAGGAATTAAAATGAAACGGATCTCAACTGGAAACGTAAATTGCTTCAAGAAGCGTTCAACAGAGAAATTAAAATGAAAACTCCAGATCTCAGGACCCAAGAGACTAGATAACCAAGTCTAGATCTCAATGCCTTCCTAGATCCAAATTCAGAATCCAATTGCAAGAGAAGTAAAGATCAAGCAGTAGAAGAAAGGAATGCAAATATAAATTTCTCAGAAAGTGCAGTAAATGAAACAGAGAGATCTCAGGGTGAGATTGAAACAGAATTTCTTCAATTCTCCAACACCCAAGATTCAAACAAAGAGTAATTGCAATTTAAAACCAGAAAACTAAGAGGAAGAGAATTCAATTCTCCTACTCCGAAACTTAGAAACTCAAGATAATTCAAAACCAAAAGCTCTCCAAAAACTACTCAGCAAAACTAAAAGGAAAGCTCCCTTAAAACTTAAATCCTAAGCTATTTATACACTTTCTTCAAATGGTCTTCAAGCCTTGAATTGGGCCTTTGCTCTTGATGGAATTGGGTTGATAAAGGCCTTGGTTGATTGCTCTTGGAGTTGGAGAAAGATCCATTGTGAATCGGGTTGTAAATCATAAAAGCTTGAGTAAAAGTTTGAGGCAAACTTTTACTCAAACTTTTTATACCAGCTGCCCTCCTTTTGCTGATACCAACGTTTGGGCTAAAGTTTGAGGTCAAACTTTTACTCAAACGTTGGTTCCCTTGTGTATATGTGTGGCGCCAACGTTTGCCAAAAAGCTTGACGCAAACGTTGGCGCAAGCTTTTCTCCTCCAGGGTGTGCAAGTGTGGCACCAATGTTTGTCAAAAAGCTTGAGGCAAACGTTGGCGCAAGCTTTTCTCCTCCAGGGTGTTGTTTTTGTGATGCCAACGTTTGCCAAAAAGTTTGAGGCAAACGTTGGCTCAAGGTTTTTCCTCCAGGGTGTTTTCGATTCTTCCAAAAGTTTGAGCTAAAGTTTGAGGCAAACTTTGGCTCAAACTTTTTTCCTCTGGGATGTTTTCAACTCTTCCAAAAGTTTGAGCTAAAGTTTGAGGCAAACTTTGGCTCAAACTTTTTGTTCTCTCTTGCTCCTAGCCATTCCTTCTTCCTTCAACCTTCTTCAAAACTCTTTTCACCTATAATCAATCAATCAAAACAATCAAAGCTATGCCCCAAATCATGAGATTGTGTTTCTTTCATAATATATGACAATTATAGCACAAAATCTCATGAAAGTGCATTAATTCATCCATGGTTAATTGAATCAAAGGAAACATCGAAATCTACCCAATTGGCTTGCTTATGGCTCAAGAAAGTGCATAAATCAATTGAAAACAAACGAAAAAGAATAGTGAAAATAGGCTAAGATGACTTGTCATCACAACACCAAACTTAAAGCTTTCTTGTCCCCAATTAAGAAAAAAAATTATGCTCAACGGTTCTTTTAATTAAGACGGATTGAAGAATAACTTGTAAGGTCCTGTGAGTGAAGTGATTAAGAAACAGTGGGGTGAACTCTAAATTATATGCTCATGCAAGGGCTTCAGTGCTTACTAGTCCTCACATATTGGGTGTCTTAGGTCCTAGGACTTTCATCCAAATGATATCATGGAGATCTCTTTATAGGTAATCACCTTGAAGCAGCTTATGATTCTTGTGTTTTGGCTTTGACTCTAAGTGTCATGTCTCAAAGCGGCTCTTTAGATAAGCTTTCAGTCAATACTCCTAAACCAGTTGGTTTTAAGGTATTAGGTGTTAAAGCACCCCTAAGGATTTACTTACTCAAGCCTCTCTCTTTGACACAATTCGACCACAAGCATTTACTAGGATAAAAACTCTTTGAGTTCTTATTTCTTTTCTTCTTCTCTGCCTAGTAATTGATGCTCAGAGCCTTCGGCCATGTTCTTTTTGTTTTTATATTTTCTTTATTTTCTTTTATTTTGTTTGCTGCTTCTTGGATCAATAAATGTTTGAGAATCTCCTCAACACTTCTTTGAACTCTATGTCCCGCCTATGAGCTCCCATGCAAGTTTTCATAAGCATGCAACCTCAATACATGATTATACAACTAGAACCACCACTTTTCCTAATCTTTTGCTTGCCTCAAAATTGTTTAATTCCTTAATCCTTCTTTTCAAAGAACTTTCATGTGATACATTTTTGAAATATTGAGTGCAAACAAGTGTGGAGAGTATAGTGTTGTAAATGATCAAGCATCTTGATTATTGAATTGCAGAAAAACTATACTAGACAGAAGGACAGATAGGGGTATAATATCACTTTTAATCACGGCAATATCTGATAATGAACAATACAACCTTTTGGAGTTTACTTGCTGTCCTCTTCCTCATCATCATTGCTGGTCTTCACATTCCTCTTTCACCTCTTTGATTGATGATGCTAAATCTTCCAAAAGTTTGTATGGTGCTCTGCAGTGATATTGAAAGTTGCTTGTTCCCCAAGCACTTGAAAAATGGTTAGCATGCATGAATTATTTGTGGGCCTTTGAACTTACTTTGGTGTGGGAACACCAAACTTAGTACCTTGCCAATGGTTCTCATGCATCAGATTAACCATGTGTGAAACTCTTTTTCTTTTTCAAAAGCAATAGAACTAAAAACTAGGAAACAGCAGAATAGTTAACTAGTTCGTCTAGATGCTTGAAGCTAGCATTATGCAGAAAGTGAGAATGTGTTTTATGATGGGATTTTGGTGGAACACCAAACTTAGAATCCTTCATTCTCCTTTATATTGTTTTGGTGTGTAACACCAAACTTAGCTTCTTACAATATAGATGAAGTTAATTAACCTTTTTATTAAAATAGCTATGAAAAGAGAACTACCTCAGGTTGGGTTGCCTCCCAACAAGCGCTCTTTTATTGTCATTAGCTTGACATCCTCTGTGCTTGCTCAGCTCAGATTCTGAGCTTCCTTCTCCTTGTCCCATTGTCTTCCTAAGTGAGGCTTTGCTCTGTGATGCTCATCCTGGATGAGTGATTCTTTTCCTTCGGCCCTCTTCTCACCCATTTCTACGAGGTTTTTAGCCAGTTGTTGCATTTGCTTCTCAATTCTTCTGATTGAGGCTTCTTGATTCTTCATGGTCACCTCTTGGTGTTTCATCATTCTTTCTATTAAGATCTCCAGATTGGTGATCCTTTGAGAGTCTTGTGAGATTGGTTGGTTGTGGGGTGTTGGGGGTTGGAAGGGTGGGTAGTGTGCTGGTATGTAGTGATTGTTGTTGGTATGGTGGTGTTTTTGCAGGTTTGGGAAATTGGGGTTGTTGCAGTTGAAGTCCCTTTGTTCCTGATGTTGAGGTTCCCTCATTCTTAGATAAGAATGTGGCTTCCATGGTGGAAATTGTGCATTCACGGTACAGCAGAGACAAAGAAAATTTGGGCCCGAACGATCCCAGGCTGTGGAAGAACAAGTACAGGCACTACTGGAAGCAGGATTCATAAGAGAAGTCAAATACCCACTATGGCTAGCCAACATTGTCTTGGTGAAAAAATCAAATGGGAAGTGGCGAATGTGCACCGATTACACCGATCTCAACAAGGCTTGTCCAAAAGACCCTTACCCACTCCCAAATATCGATGCTCTGGTAGACGCTTCCTCCGGATATAAATATCTCTCGTTTATGGATGCATACTCGGGATCCAACCAGATCCCCATGTATCCACCACATCAAGAAAAGACCTCGTTCCTAACACCGAAAGCAAACTACTGCTACATTGTGATGCCTTTCGGTCTCAAGAACGCGGGAGCTACTTATCAGAGGCTAATGAATAAAGTCTTCTCGGATCACATCGGAAAGATCATGGAAGTCTACATCGACGACATGTTAATAAAAACACAAAGTGAAGAGACATTATTGTCTGACCTGGCCTAAGTATTCGACACCATAAGGAAGCATGACATGCGACTCAACCCAGCAAAATGCACCTTCGCGGTAGAAGCAGGCAAATTCTTAGGTTTCATGCTCACACAAAGAGGAATTGAAGCACATCCGGACAAATATCAGGCCATACTCAACATGAAGAGCCCAACCTGTGTCAAAGAAGTGCAGCAACTCAACGGGAGATTGGCAGCCCTATCCCGATTCTTAGCAGGAGCCGCGATAAGATCTTTCCCCTTCTATGCTACTTTAAGAAAGGGAAGGCAGTTCGAGTGGACGACAGAATGTGATCAAGCCTTCCAAGACTTTAAAAAGTTCATAGGACAGCCACCTATCCTCTCCCGACCACAAAAAGGAGAACCACTCATATTATATCTCGCAGTAGGAAGCCGGGCAGTAGCGTCAGCACTAGTCAGAGAAGACGAAGACGGACAACAACCCGTCTACTTCATTAGTAAAGCACTACAGGGATCTGAGCTGAACTACCAGAAAATAGAAAAATTTGCATATACTCTC
Source organism: Arachis hypogaea (assembly GCF_003086295.3). Classification (NCBI taxonomy): domain Eukaryota; kingdom Viridiplantae; phylum Streptophyta; class Magnoliopsida; order Fabales; family Fabaceae; genus Arachis; species Arachis hypogaea. Next base: position 82,621,425 of record NC_092051.1, on the reverse strand, counting down.
ATTCTAACATCTAGACGACTCCGCCCTTACTTCCAGGCCCACACCATCAAAGTTCGCACTAACCAGCCCTTGAAAGGAATATTACAGAAAATAGATTTAGCAGGTAGAATTCTACAATGGGAAGTCGAGTTGTCAGAGTTCGACCTCTAATATGAAGCTCGGACGGCCATTAGGTCACAATATCTAGCCGATTTTATCGCAGAATTCACAGATGCCCTGGAAACCCTCACAGAGTGGAATCTCTATATGGACGGTTCCTCAAATAAAATTGGAAGCGGCGCAGAAGTGATAATAGAAAGCAACCAGGGAACCCAAGTTGAGCTCTCCCTCAAGTTCGGGTTCCCGGCTTCGAATAACCAAGCAGAATACGAAGCACTGCTAGCTAGTTTGAAGCTGGCTGAAGAGGTTGGAGCTCGGAAACTCAACATCTACAGCGATTCACAAGTTGTCACATCACAAATAACAGGGAGCTACCAAGCCAAAGATCCCACCATGAAAAGGTATTTAGATAAGACCAAGCAACAGCTAAGATAAATCGGGGAATATAAGATATACTACATATCCCGAGAACAAAATGCCCGAGCTGACGCACTCTCGAAACTAGCCAGCACCAAACCAGGGGGCAACAATAGAAGCCTCATCCAGGAAATGTTACAGAACCCGTCAATCTCGGAAGAGGAAAAAGTCCTAGCCATAACAAACCAGGACCAAGGATGGATGACTCCCATAATTAACTACCTCAGAGCAGGAATACTCCCCACAGAAGAAAAAGAGGCAAAAAGGCTAAAAAAGGAGGCACAGTACCACACCATTATAAACAACATCCTGTACAAAAGAGGGATCTCAGTACCATTATTGAAATGCATACCGACCTCCCACACAAAGGAAGTGTTAGAAGAAGTACACGGCGGCATTTGTGGCAATCACCTCGGAGCACAAGCTCTAGCCAAAAAAGTGCTCCAGGTGCGGTTTTATTGGCCAACTCTACAGAAAGACGCTACAGAATTTGTAAAGACATGCCCACCATGTCAGAAACATGCCAACTTTCACATCGCTCCACCAAAAGAGCTCATCAGTGTAACTTCCCCTTGGCCGTTTGCAAGGTGGGGGCTCGACCTTCTTGGCCCCTTCCCCCAGGGGTCAGGACAAGTTAAATTTCTCATAGTAGGGGTAGACTATTTCACAAAATGGATTGAGGCAGAGCCCCTAGCCAACGCCACCGCTCAAAGAAGCCGGAAATTCCTATATAGAAACATTGTCACAAGGTTTGGGGTTCCACACTCCATCACTACGGACAATGGCACCCAATTCACAGACGCAGGCTTCAGGAGACTAGTAGCCGACTTAAATCTAAAGCACCAGTTCACCTCCGTCGAACACCCTCAAGCTAATGGACAGGCCGAAGCCGCCAACAAAGTCATATTGGCTGGGTTGAAACGGAGACTACAAGATGCAAAGGGAGCTTAGGCCGAAGAACTTCCACAAGTCCTATGGGCATATCGAACAACGCCACACTCCACCACAAATGAATCACCATTTCGACTAGCATATGGAGTGGAGGCAATGATCCCAGTAGAGATCGAGGAAGGGTCATCCAGAGTGGTCCACTACAATGAAGAAGCCAACTCCCAAATTTAGAGGGAAGAACTCGACCTACTACCTGAAATCCAAGAAAGAGCTCGGATCAGGGAAGAAGCACTAAAACGACGGATGGCTTCCAAATATAATCAAAAGGTAGTATCGAGAAGTTTCGTAGAGAATGATCTCATCTTAATCCAAAATGATATCGGAACAACTCGACCAGGAGAAGGAAAGTTGGCAGCAAACTGAAAAGGACCCTACCGAGTTGTAGAAGTACTCGGGAAGATCTATTACAGACTGTCCGAACTCAACGGACGAGAGCTCCCCAGGTCATGGCACGCTTGCAACCTAAGAATGTACTACAGTTAGAAAGGTAACAGATCTCATTATTGGATGCACTCTTTTTCCTGAAAAGGTTTTTTAATGAGGCACCAAGTTGAGACCCAGGCACTATCCGACTTGAAGGGATGAAAAAATTTCCACATGTATATATTTGCACTTTTACTTTGAATAAAGTTTATTTAGATATTTCTACAAGAATTCAAGACGCATTAATCTGAAGAATTCATTGTCCGATTATAAATCGACAGGTCGGCAAAAAGTGAAAAACAATTTCACTGCACGACCACGATAAAGTCAAATCGTCCGATAAAGGTGAAAGCGCGATTCACCCAAAGGACGATCTAAATATGCCAACCACTTTCTACAAATCGGCAAAAATAAACACAGAATAATGTAAGAAGTTATCGAAAGCAATCCAAAAAAGAACCTGACGAGGTCTTACGGATAGCTAAAATAATAACTTAAAGACTGGCCGACGTCCAGAAGTCGGACCAAGTCAACCCAAGTTATAAGTAAACCCTGGAAAGAGGTCTGGCCAACCCTATTAAAGAGGATTACTTTAACTTAGAAGAGCTCGACCTAACAAAGTCAGCCCAAAATAAAAAGGGTTATAAAAGTAATCCCTGAAAGAGACCTGACAAAGGTCCAAGAAAGAGGATTACAAAAATAACCTAGAAAGAGATCGACCTAACGAAGTCGGTCTCCTACAACGAAAAGTTATAAAAGTAATCACTGAAAGAGACCTGAAAAAGGTCCAAGAAAGAGGATTACGAAGTAACTTAGAAGAGATCGACACAAAGAAGTCGGTCTCCTACAACGGAAAGTTATAAAAGTAATCCCTGAAAGAGACCTAACAAAGGTCCAAGAGAGAGGATTACGAAGTAACTTAGAAGAGATCGACATAAAGAAGTCAGTCTCCTACAACGGAAAGTTATAAAAGTAATCCCTGAAAGAGACCCGACAAAGGTCCAAGAAAGAGGATTATGAGGTAACTTAGAAGAGATCAACATAAAGAAGTCGGTCTCCCACAAATCGGTTATAAAAGTAATCTCTAAAAGAGACCTGACCAATGTCCAAAAAGGAAGATTACTTTAAATACTTGAAAAAGATCGACATCGGTCGACTCCTTAGAAAAAGACAAAGAAGTCGGGCATAGATTGTTAAATCGGATCCACACATCGACAATAAGCCCTCAAAGAAGCCAAGACAGGCGCAAGCAAATGTGACGTAAAAGCCTCAGGGTCTGACCCAAAAGCTCAGAAGCTATTCGTTGTGTTTTTAAATAATGTTGCTAAACAAGAAACCAGAAAGAGTGTCAACAAAATAAACCAAAGAGTTTTAAAGCCCACAAGCGGGCCAACTACAAAAATATCCAACATAAATCAGCTAAAGGTTAGAAGGCTTCTTAGCAGCATCAGTCTGAGGAGAAGGAGGGCGAGCCTGGAGAGGAATAGCATCCACAGTACCATCGTTCTGGTTTAAAATCTGACAGTCAGTATCAAAAGCGGGAGGGTCGACCTTGGCAGGAGGAACAATAGGCGCTGACACCTTGGCAGAAGACACAAGGAGGGGATCGACCTCATCATCATCATCCCCATCATCAGGGACAATCTTGCCATCCCTGACAATGTTGTCCAAGCTAAAGGGAGTGAGATCGGCCTCGGGAGCAATAACCCGAACTTGCTCCTTCAAATTCTCGTAAGCAGCAGTCACGCTGCCAACGAGATGACTTTGGAGCTCAGAATAATCTTCCCGGACATTGTCGAGCTCCCCCCTTAAACGCAACATCTCCCGATAGGATGTAATGTAACTATCCTTGTGCATCATGGCTGTGTCCTCAGCCAACCTCAAAGAAGCTGCCAGTGATTGAGAACTCGCCTTCTCGTTCTCTAAGTCCTTCTCCAGCTTGGCTACCTTTACCTCAAGTTCCTCCTTCAACTCCCTCATCCGATCGAACTCTTGTTTTGCCTCCTCCATAAACGCTTTAGTGGCATGGAGAGGGAGATTCTGAGTAGTCCGATATATGGTGGCCGCCATATACGCCATCTTTACGTGATTTCGGGCCATAAATTCCAGTTGATGGAGGATGGACACATCATCCATAGAGAGGGAGCCATACGGACCGATTTGCTGATCCACAAACTCAATGGCATTGAAATCAGGAGCATCGAGGTCAAAGGGCTCGGTTGTTTTTTGTTTTTTATTGGGAGGAGCAACAGATGGAGCGGAAGAAGTGGGGTGAGGATCCACCAAACGGACTCGGGGTGTAGGGACCACCTTCTTCACCCCAGGAGAACTCGGCACTGATGGCTTCTCGCGCATTTGGGAGGACCCCTCCCCAGCCGCCTTGGCCGCAATATTCCTAGCAGCAGTCGCCCTCTGCGCCCTCTTAAAAGCTTTCATAGCTTCATTATTCTTCATTGCCTCTGCAAATAAAATAGAAGTTAAGCTACAAATCGGATAAGTCGGAAAGACAGCTACAAGCAACATAAACAGATAAACACAAGATACCCAGTTCAGTTTGAAGAAGAGAAGGATTGGTTAGAAATTTCTTTGTGTCGAGATGGGGAGGATGACCCCAGCGATCTTCCAAAACAGTCACGAAGGCTCGTTCAGCCTCATCCAGCATTTCCCATGCATATCTAGAGACCCTCACATCTTTTTGCCATTCCAAGGGAAAAGCAAGTTCGTCATTTTCATCCAGAAAAAAGGGCCGAGCTCCTTCAACAGCTCGGACTTTGAAAAAGTAGTTTTTAAAATCACGGAACGACTCGTCAAACATGGAAAAGACCTTCTTTCCTTGGGTAGAACAGAAGGAGACCCAAGCTGACTTCTTTTTTACCACACCAGGCTTGGTCAAGACAAACAGATAGAAAAAGAGAGATTAGGAAGCAGGAATACCAAAACCATTGCACAACCATTGGAAAATTTTTATGAAACCCCAGGAATTGGGGTGAAGTTGAGAGGGCGCAACATTACAGGACCATAACAGATCAGTTTCAAATGGAGTAAAAGGAAGGGTGATACCCAGTAACATAAAAGAAGGGGCGATCATCAACAACTCGAGTAGAAAAGCAGACTCTTTCATCAGAAGAGGGAGGGACAAGCTCATAGTTCTTCTCATCACTGGAATTACTACAAACACTATGAAACTGTCTAAGCTGTGCACAAAATTCAGAATCAACCAGAGAGACACACATAAGAACCATCGAGTCCACCCAATCGGCTATACCCTCAGGAACCCGGGAAGGCATCTCTACAACGTTATTTCGGGAAGACATGAGGCCAACTAAACACTTCAAAAGAAAAGAAGAACGGATTACTCAAAAACATCTCGGCGGGCGAATACACAGAAAAAGGAAGCCCCAAGACTCAAACTAAAACTCCTGGGGCATCCTTTGGAGGTAGTAACAAAGCGAGCTATCAAGAAAAATCTACTTACGTCCCGGCATCCCGCAAACAAGAATAGAAGACCTCAAAACAGCAAGCATTTTTTATAGGAGAAAGACAACACAAACAAAACAGAAAATCATCTTCCTACAGTCTATCAGCAAGAAACAACAGCAAACATACCAGGCAAAATCACCAAAGATGCAACCTTCTTTTCAGAATCAAACAAAATTATCATTCCAAAGCTTCAAAATCAAAAGCATTTCACAACATGCAAAAACCCTAAAGGTATCAAGCAACAGGAAAAGCAAAAAAGACCATGCAAAAGACGAAGAAACTACGAAACGCACAGTGATCAGGCACAGCAGAAAGTAGAAAGATCCAAACTTTTTCCAACTAAGATAAAAACTTTCTCAAAACAGGCATAAAAATGACAGAGGAGGAAAAATCAAACCTGGAAAATAGAAGAAAACCTCGAAAGAAAGCTGAAGAGCAAGAAGCGATAGATCCACCCTTCGAACGAAAAAAATTCACCGGAAAAAGACAGAAGGAGAAACCCAGAATCACTCCTTTTCCACAGAAAGCAGTAGAAGGGCAGGCGTCGCAGGAAGAAACTGTGAAACTCTAAGGAAAAACAGAAAATGAGAGAGTAAAGGGAGAAGTTACAAAGAGGAACGAAGAAGAGAAACTGTTTCTGATGGGAAAAATTCAAAATAAAACCAAGGGAAACGGGCATTTGAAATCAATTAATGAGGGTATTAAACCCTCGCACATTTCTAAAGCGCCGATATAAAAGTGCGTGCTTTTAAAGGAAAACGTTCCACATTCAAAAAGACTCTACAAAGAAAGGAATCGACAAAATGCTTGAGTTCGGCTTCGCCAGAGAAGGACCGAAGTCAAAGACTCGACCTCAGCAAAAAGACCGAGCTCAAGCAGGGGCACGGTTCATACCCTAGGTTGAGCTACCCGACCTTGGATGACTGGCGACAAAGCGACTGACCTCTTCAGGTCAGGCTACCCGACCTCTTCTCAAGGAGGTCGGCCAAATCAACAGGAGACCCCAATAAAGGGCCCAAATAGAGGAACACGACCCAAATCCAAAGACAATCCAAGCCTATAGAGATAAAGGCGGTTCCTTTAAAGATAAGCTGACTTCACCCAAAATAAAGATAAAGATAAGATAAGATAACTAACTTATCTTATCAGAAAGGTCAGCCCCATCTACTATAAATACACTGGAGCACCCAGGTATAACTCATACTCTGATTCTACATAAAAACCTGCTTAATACCCATGCAAACTTAAGCATCAGAGTCTCTTGCAGGTACCCCCCACCCTTCAGTGGCTAAGGATCAGCAGTGCGGCAAGTCCAACAAGTCGGATACAACAGCTCCGGCAGTCATCGGCCAGCCGAACACGTTATCTCCGACCAGTACGGAAGATCTCGTCCGGGATCAACCTCCAGTTTTCGGTAACCCTCGGAACAAAGTGGAATATTGATTTTTAGTTTCTTGAAAACTTCTAGAAACTTGAGAAATTGTTGATTCTTAATCTCCTTCTGAAATCTTTGAGGATATAGCAGAGGAGGTGTGTAAGGCTTCATCATTTTCCTCTGTTCTTGTGATTGCTCCTCCATGACTTGCTTTCCCTTCTCTTAAGCTTGTGGCTGTTCCTCTTTCTCCTTAAGCTTCTCTTGGTCTAGCTTGTCTTTTTCTCCTACTTGCTTCTTGCTGCCGATGTCATTCTCCACAAGCATCTTGTTAGCTTCTTTGCCAATATCCAAGGTTCTTCCACTTCTTAATTGGATTGCTTTGCATTCTTCTTTAGGATTGGGAATGGTGTCACTTGGTAATGCATTGGGTGCTCTTTCAGCTACTGTTTGCTTGGACAATTGTCCAATTTGCCTCTCTAGATTCCGCAGTGAAGCTTCATGGTTCTTGTTGGCCAATTCTTGATGCTTGATCATCTTTTTCATTATTATCTCCAAGCTAGAGATCCTTTGAGATTCTTGGGGTAGTTGTGCTTGATTATGGGATGTTGAGGGTGGATGATAGTTATTTTGGTTAGTGGATAGGTTGTTGGGTGGATAGTAGTTGGGTTGGGGTTGATTATTTTGTGGTTTTCTGTATTGGTTTTGGTTAGTATTTTGATGGTTTTGATGGTTTGTGTTTCTGGAATTGTTCTAGTTTGAGTTTTTCTGCCAAGGCTACTAGTTTTGGTTGTCTCCCCACTTCAAATTGGGGTGGTTCCTCCAAGATGAGTTGTAAGTGTCCCCATGGAAATCATTTTGTCCAGAACCTTGATTGTGCATGTACTGCACTTGTTCTTGTTGCTGCTCTTCATAGTTTTCCTCATTTTGTCCCCACACCTCTGGTGGTTGATTAGTTGTACTCACTGCTGCAAGTTGTAACCCATCCATCCTCTTTGACATTGTTTCAATTTACTGTTGAAGCTACTGGTGCATGAGTTTGTTCTGAGCTAATATGGTATTAACTCCTTCAAGCTCAAACACACCTTTCTTTGGAGCTGCTTGCCTTTCAGAGGAGTAGAAGTACTCATTGTTGGCTACCATGTCTATAAGATTATATGCCTCTTGAGCAGTTTTCATCATTTGCAAGGATCCTCCTGATGAATAATCCAAAGCTTTCCTTGAAGTTAAGGACAAGCCTTCATAGAAATTCTGCAACTCCACCCATTCACTGAACATTCCTTCTGGACATCGTCTTATCAAAGCCTTATACCTCTCACAAGCTTCATACAATGATTCTCCTTCTTGCTGTCTAAAGGTTTGCACATCAATTTTTAGCTTAATGACTCTTTGGGGTGGGTAGAATTTAGCTAGAAATTTGCTAACCAAATCATCCTAACTGGTAATGCTCTCTTTCGGGAAGGTTTCTAACCAGTGTAAGGCTTTGTCTCTCAGTAAAAATGGGAAAAACAAGAGTTTGTATATGTCATGGTGGACTCCATTGGTTTTAACAGTGTCACAAATTCTCAAAAATACAGAGAGGTATTGGTTTGGATCTTCAGTAGTACTTCCTCCATACTGACAATTGTTTTGAACCAGGGTAATCAACTGAAGCTTGAGTTCAAAGTTATTGGCATGGACATTGGGGGTTAAGATGCTGCTCCCACAATTCCTTGGGTTGGGGATAGTGTAAGAGGCTAAAACTCTTCTCTGAGGCTGGCCATTGTAGTTAGCCAAATCCTCAGGTGGATCTGGGATGTTACTCTCCATCTCTTGATCCTCTTCTTCTGATTCTACTTCTCCTACAACTCCCTTTCCTCTTGCTTCTCTACTCAATCTCAGTAATGTCCTCTCTGGCTCAGAGTCAAAAGAGGTGGATGCACCTCTTCTCCCTCTTGGCATACAACACAAACAAAACCAGAAAACTAAAAGAAAGCACTCTACTGCTACAGTGTGGTTAAGGTTAGTTGAAACAAAATCTCAAACAGTTAGTGTGCTTGACAAAAATAAAGAAAAATGCTTAATCTAGATTATCACCCTACTTAATCATTGTCAATCTATATCAATCCCCGGCAACAGCACCAAAAACTTGATGAGGGAAAAACGATTCCACACAAAACTCACCGGCAAGTGTACTGGGTCGCATCAAGTAGTAATAACTCACAAGAGTGAGGTCGATCCCACAGGGATTGATGGATTGAGCAACTTTAGTTAGGTGACGAATTTAGTTAAGCGAATAGTTGATAATTTGAGTGAAACTTGATTAACAGAAGTAAAATTGCAATAAAATAAAAGGGAGATGGTAAATTGACAAAATCTTAAAGTGCAGAAGAAGTAAATTACAGAAACTTAAAGTGCAAGAAAGTAAAAGAGCTAAAACTTAAAGTGCAAGAAAGGTAAATAACTGAAACTTAAAGTGCAAGAAATTTAAATTGCTAAATCTAAATTGATAGGAAACTTAAATTGCATCAAGAATAAAGTGATTTGGGTATTGGGATTCAAATTAAACTAGAAAATGCAAATTGAAGTGAATCAGAGAGCTATGAGATGAAGAGATTCAGATCTGGATCTCAGTAGCGAAACAGAAATGGATAATTTGTAAAGGAGTCAAAACGGAATGAGAACTTGAATCAGATTTAAAATCTTAAAGAAAAATCAACAATTGCCTTCCAATAACAAAACAGAAAGAAGCTTAAATCTCAATTACTCTTTTGACCAAAAGGCAAAGAAGAAGTTGTAGAAGAAAAGAAAATGAAAACAGAAAAAAAGATTCAGATCCAATCTCCAATTCTCAGAACTATGAAAAGGAAAAGTGAAAAATGATTCTTAGATGAAGGATCTCAGAGGAGTTCTTCAATCTGAACTCAAAAACCCAAAACAGAAAATAGAAGTTGCAGAAGAAAAAACAAATAGAAAGAAAACTTAGATCTAATCCCCAATTCCCCAAATTCAAAAGAAAATTAAAAGAGAGCCGAAAAGTAAAAGAAAAACAAAAATGTGAAGTAAAGGTCCTCCTCAATTCAAAATTGCTTCTATTTATACACTTTCTATTTTCAGTTATTGAGCAATTGGAATGGGCTTTTGATTTGGCCTTGAAGAAGTGGATCCGGATTTACTTGGTTTAATTGGATCAGGATGCATTTTGTGCTCCCAGTGGAAAGTTAAGTTCACTTTGTGTGAACTCCACGTTCACTCCTTTAGTGCACCAATTTGGTGCGCAATGTGCTCCTTCTAGCGTTCCCTTAGTGAAGGCTAAGTTCACTTCTTGAGCGCTCTCCCTTAGCTTCTTTGGTGCGCAGCACCGTTTGGTGCGCTTATTCCCCACTAGCGCTCTCTTTTTGAGCGCTGCGTTCCAAATTTAAGCGCTGCTTCATACTTGCATGACCTTCATTAGCGCTGCCTTAGTGAACTCTAAGTTCACTTATTTTGCACTGGCTCTTTTGGTTGAGCGCTCTCCCTTTCCCAGGCTTGCAAGTCACGAAAAAGGTGACTTAGTGAGCGCCACGCTCACTTCCAAAGTGAACGCTAGCCTTAATGTTGCTAAGCGTGGCGTTCTATTTGTGAACTTAATGCTTCCCTGATTGCTTCCCATTTCTCTTCATTTCTTTACCTACAAGCAACCAAACAACAAATCAAAGTCTCACCAAAATCACAAGATCTTTGCATCATTCATAAAATCAATTAATTCTAGCATAAACCTTATGATTTTGTGTAAAATAAACGATGTTTGATTGATTCAAAATGATCATGAAAATTCACTCCAATCACTTACTTATTGTGCAAGAAAGTGCATAAAACTTAATGAAACAAGTGAAAAATGCTCGTAAAACTAGCATAAGATGACTTGTCATCACTACCCTTCTCTTCTACGTTAGTGCCCATGTTAGTGGCACTAACGTGGGTCTCCTTGCCCTTTGCTGAAGTTAGTGGTGTTCACTTTTGCACTAACTTTTCCAAGCCTTCCTCTCTTCCACGTTAGTGCCCCCACTAACGTGGGTCTCTGCTTCCTGCTACCTGAAATCAACCAAGAAAGGTGCATCAAAGTCTTGCTCTAATCATGAGATGATGCATCATTCATTCTTTCATTCAATCTTGCATTATTCTCATGAAAAATGTATAGAATTCACAATGTTTGCTTGAATCAAGGTATGAATGTACATTCAACTAAATACTTGCTTATTATCTAAGAAAATACATGAAACTACCCTAAAATATACAAAAAAAATGGCTTGTGAAACTAGCCAAGATGCCCTGGCATCAATTGCCACCTTCAGCTGGTGGATCAACTGGCTGCTGAATGTTCTTTCCTCTACTTCTGTTCTCACCTATGTAAATCATTCTGCAAGATAGAAAACAGGATAGTAAGATGAGTAAATGCAAAAGCAAAGAAGCATAGATTGTTGGCATGAGGTAAGAATCACTAAAATGAAGTGAGTTAATAAGGTTGTGACATTGATGAAAACAAGTGTGTAAACTCTAAGTTTGCGTGCGGTATAGAATATACGTACTAGCATTGAAAACTATGTCACAATTACACAAAAGAAATATGCACTTCACTCATTCTAGTGTACTTGAGATATTTTAAAGAAACTTGTGGGTTAAGATAAACAAACAAGTAATAAAGAAGAAAGAAAGCATTCAAGAAATAATCAAGCAATTGTGAAATGGATAAGGAACGGACATTGGTTGATGCACAAGGAAACTTAATGAACAAAAAAAACTATAAAAATCACATATCAATCAATGACACACTTTAAATTTTGGTTCGCACCACCTAGTTGACATAAAATGGGAGACATTAGTGCTATGCAATTTAGGAAAAGAGAAATAGAAGTTAAAATCAATCACATAGCAAGAATGGTCCATATAGCTTGAGAATTTCCGAAACATGTCCCTAGGTGAGCTTACAATCCAATTTCACAAATGAAGCATTATGCCAAAACGACTAGTTTTAAGTATGTGTAGAGCACATAATTAAACAATTAAGGGTCAACATATCATTGAGACATAAGCACAACATATGGATGCATATGATCAAGTGACACAATGCATTGAGATAAATGCATAACATCCAACATCAAAAATTTCCTAGTCATGATTAGAGAATTTAAATCACATGGTGGCCAAATCATGCAATTCAAAACATTTAGAATGCTTAGAAGGCGATTCTTATGCACTTGGTATTCACAAATGTTAAGCATGAAAAATTCAAAACCAAGTAACAAATTGTATCCTCAATAAAGAAATCGAACAATGAATATTAAAAACAATGATGCTAAAATAGCATCCTATCAGTAATTGATGTGCATAAACTTGATATGCTACGATTTAGGAAATTGCACGATCGGCAAAATTCCTTCCGGCAAGTGCACCGGTTATCGTCAAGTAAAAACTCACAATAGAGTGAGGTCGAATCCCACAAGGATTGGTTGAGTGAGCAATTCGGATTAGAAGTATGTTCTAGTTGAGCGGAATCAAGATTTAGATGAGAATTGCGGAATGTAAAATTGCATGAATTAAAGAGCGAGAAGCTAAATTGCTGAAATTAAAAGGGATGGAGGTGATTGCATGAATTTAATTGCAGAATGTAAAGAGAAAGTGGTAAATCAGAAATGGGAATTCATTGGGTGTTAGGAGATATTGAGATCTCCGAATCAAAACAACTTTTATCCCTTCCTCAACCAATGCATTCATTAAATTTTGCTTGGCAATCTTATATGATTGGATCCCAATCCCTTGGCTCACCAATTCTCTCTAAAAACAAACAAATTCCCAATCCCTTGGTTTAAATATTCATAAGAAGAGATGATGCTCGATCACTGATTATACCACACAGTTTCATGAACCACAATTTGGTAGGATTACATGTCACAATATCCATCCAAACCCCAATGCAATTCACTGTGAGAAAGCTTCTCTAGCATGAATCCTCCATTCCTTTCCCAAGGTTCCGAAGGATTCCAATTATGGGTAATTTCTTTCCCAAGACAACTACCCAATGGAATTAGATCGAGAAGCTTTCTAACAAAATTCAAGAGAAAAGATTGAAGAAGAAGATAAAACTATTATTGATTCATTGAATTACAATAGAGCTCCCTAACCCAATGAAAGGGGTTTAGTGAGTCATAGCTCTGAATTCAATTACAAAACTAAAAGAAAATGATCCCAAGTTCTCCGTGTCCAGCCCTCTCGCTAACTTAAATTCTATCCTATTTATACACTTTCTAAATTGAGCTTCTGTTGTGTTTCTTGGGCTTTGAGGCCTTTCCCTGATTTCCTTTTGCTTTGGGTTTATGGTCCATAATCCTGATGAGGCTGTGATCCAATTCTGTAACATTCATTGAGCAAACTTAGTGATAAACAAGTAATGACACAAGACTCAACAAATTGAAGCTCCAGACTCATCAATTCTTCAGGCCCAATCCCATAAACCATGATATTCAATTGGGTTTCATACCATAATACGTTTAAGTTAATGTTTGTGCTCAAATGCTAACTTAAACTTCAATATATTTGGCCCAGAAACCCTTTCAAAAAGTGGCGTTTAAGTTGAAGTTTAAGTTTCAGTTTAAGGTTAAACTGAAACTTAAACGTGGAAATGGAAGAAAGCAACCCAGGAGTGTGAATTGTCGAACACGTTTAAGCTTCAGTTTAAGGTTAAACTGAAGCTTAAACGTGGAAATGAAGAAAGCAACCCTGGAGGAGCAATTGGGTCGAACACGTTTAAGCTTCAGTTTAAGGTTAAACTGAAGCTTAAACGTGGAAATGAGAAAGCAACCCTGGAGGAGAGAAATAGTCGAACACGTTTAAGCTCCAGTTTAAGGTTAAACTGGAGCTTAAACGTGGAAATGCTCCTGGTGCCTTTCTTACTTCTGGCGTTTAACCTCCAGTTTAAGGTTAAACTGGAGGTTAAACGTGGAAATGCTTCTTTGGTGAGAATTTGTGTCGAACACGTTTAAGCTCCAGTTTAAGGTTAAACTGGAGCTTAAACGTGGAAATGCTCCCTTGGTGAAATTCTCATTCTGGCGTTTAACTTCCAGTTTAAGGTTAAACTGGAGGTTAAACGCCAGTTCCAGCATTTCCTAGCCTTCATGATTCTGGCATTTAAGCTCCAGTTTAGGCTTAAACTGGAACTTAAACGCCATTTCCAGCATTATATGGCTTGGTAGTTTAAGTTCCAGTTTAAGCTTAAACTGGAACTTAAACTCCACATGTGATATTCAAGCTTCCTTTATTGATTTTGTTGCTTCCTTGCCTAGCCTCTTCTTCCCTGAAATCATCCAAACAATTGCATCAAAGTCTTGCAAAATTTCATGAGAAATCTTCCATTCATAGCATTCAAGTAATATAACTAAAAACTCATGGAATTTGCATCAAAATCATACTGTTTGGATGGTTCATTGCTTTGTAATTCATTTAACCATTCTTGGTTACTTTAAGCTCAAGAAAATGCATAAAGCAACTAAAACTAACAAAAAAATGCTAGTGAAACTAGCCTAAGATGCCTTGGCATCAGTAATCAACAATAATACACAAAAATCGGATTAATAATCCAACACTTATCACCAAAATATAACTTAAACAAACAACCTAATCTACTAAAATAGAAAATTACACTAACTAACTAACAAATAGAGATGGTGGTAGATGGTGCATGGTAGTGATGGATGGTGTTCGGAGGAGGGAAAGAAGAGAAAAGAAGAGAAGAGAAGAAAAAAAATAGAGAGAAGAGAAGAAAAGAAGTGTGTGAAACAGGGTAGGGGGTCACACGTACGTAGAAGGACATGTATACGTGTGAGTGGCAGGCAGGAATAGGATGCGACGCGTACGCGTTTGGCACGCGTAGGCTTGAGAAGGGGAAATAGAAGGTAACGCATACGCGTGGGTCACCACGTACGCGTGACATGGGGAAAAGGAATGGTTTCGTGTGCATACGCGAGAAGCTGGGATGCAGAGGGTGCTCTCTGCCAGGGTGGAATGCGTACATAGGAAGTGACCACGTGCGCTATCTTGGGCAAAAAGATGGATGATGCATACGCATCAATTGGCGGCGTATGCAGGATTTGTTTGGAATCGCTGGGTCATGCATACACATGACAAGGTACTCTATTTTTCAAAATTTTTCAACTTCTTGCAGCAAACCAAGCATTCTAAACATCCAAACAGTCATCTCAACACCACCAAACCTTATTTAACACCCTTGACTACCAAATAAACTCAACCAACTAAACTAAATATGAAATTAAACTTATTTACCAATATATACAAAAGAGAAAAGTGAAAAGATGTTACCATGGTGGGGTGTCTCCCATCTCGCACTTTTATTTTAAGTCCTTAAGTTGGACATTTGGGAGGCTCCATGTCATGGTGGCTTGTGCTTGTACTCATCCTTGAACTTCCAACAATGCTTGAATTTGCAAAGTGCTCCAAGATTCCAATTCAATTGCACAAAGCTTTGATAGAGTCCTTCACAAGATATGAGCTCCCAAAATTGATCCACATGATGTATACTAGGATCCTAAACCTTGTTTCTTCACCCGTCTTTAAATTGACTCATATGATTCCTTCCGGGTGGTAAGCTCACTTTAGAATTCTCATACAAGCACCCAAACATCCTCCTAGACCCATTAAATTTAGCAACCCTCCAACCATTGGATTTAAACTTTGATGATGCAACCACAATGAACCTAAAATGGTGTTTCGAACCACTAACCATGTCTATTTTTCTCTTCAACCCACAAATATTCCTAAGTTGACCATCCATCTCAAGCAAACCATATTCAAGTGGGATAATAAAGTTTAGGGACAAGAATTTTACCCACTCAAATGTAAGGGGTGACGGTAACTTAGGAGGAGATGTCTCCAAAGGTCTTCACAAAGCAATTTCTACTCCCGTCCATCGTCTTTGAAGGGCTACCACCACTTGACAAGATTCTTCAATCTCCACCTCTTGCCAAGCTTCCTCAAATTCAAATGCTTCCTCACTAATGTCTTCTAGCTCTTCCCCATCACTTAAGTCATATCTTGGAGGTTGCATAAGATCTATGTCAACATCCATTTCAAATTCAACAGGGGAAGGCTCCAAAAATCACAAATGATGAAATTCACTTCTTGATCAACTCCCCTCAATTCTCCAACCACTTCTTCAATACCAATGATCTCAACTACCTCCTCTTGTTGTAATTCTTGTCTCAACTCTTCTTCTTCACCTTGTGGTTCCAAATTCTCCTTCTCATTGTACTCCTCAATTAATCCTCTCATTCAACAATGGGGGTGTCTTGGATACTTGAGCATAATAATGCCTGATGCCAGGGCATTTTGGCCAGTTTCACTGACCTTTTCTTTACTATTTTTAGGTTAGTTTCATGCATTTCTTTAGGAAATAAGCTAGTTTTGGGTAAATATTTACTTATGCCTTGACTCAAGCATACATTGTGCATTTTACATAATTTCATGAGGATTTTGCATAAGTTTAGTGACAAATATTATGTTGCATTACTCATGATTTGGACTAGAGCTTTGATGCACTTTGTTGCTTGATTTCAGGACCAAAAGGAAGCAAGAAAAGGGGAGGTAACTTGCAAGATTAATGAGAAAAGTGATTGTCAATAACACTCTCAAAAAGCCATCAATGCCCACGTTAGAGAGTCACGCTAACCAAGTTAACGTGAACTCTAACGTGGAGAAAAGAAGTTGAGCCAACGTTAGTGACACTCAATATTGTCACTAACGTTGGCAATTACTCATAAGTGGCCACGTTAGAAGCCACGTTAACCTAGTTAACGTGGCCTCTAACGTTAAAGGGGGGGAGAGAAGCCAATGTTAGTGACACTCAACATTGTCACTAACGTTGGCCTATGGTGCAAAGTACCACGTTAACTCCCACGTTAACTTGGTTAACGTGGGAACTAACGTAGAGGATGAAGAGTTGTCGACAACATTAGTGACACTCAACTTTGTCACTAACGTTGAAGCAACCACACAACCCCCAAGAGTCACGTTAACTTCCACGTTAACTTGGTTAACGTGGAAGCTAACGATGAGAAATGAAGGATGAGCCAACGTTAGTGACACTCAACATTGTCACTAACGTTGGGATGGCTAAAAGATAGCCACATTAGAAGCCACGTTAACTGGTGCACGAATTGTGAATCACACTTTTCACAACGCGTACCACTAACCAGCAAGTGCACTGGGTCGTCCAAGTAATACCTTACGTGAGTAAGGGTCGAATCCCACGGCGATTGTTGGTTTGAAGCAATCTATGGTTATCTTGTAATTCTTAGTCAGGAAGTCGATTATATTTATTAGTTAAATTGCGAATAAGCAAGAGAGCATGGATTAAAGGTTACTTGTTGTGTAGTAATGGAGAATATGTTGGAGTTTTGGAGATGCTTTGTCTTCTGAATCTCTGCTTTCCTCTGTCTTCTTGTTCACGCACGCACGTCCTCCTATGGCAAGCTGTGTGTTGGTGGATCACCGTTGTCAATGGCTACCTTCCATCCTTCCAGTGAAAACTACGCTCACGCGCTCTGTCACAGCACGGCTAATCACCGGTTGGTTCTCGATCCGGTTGGAATAGAATCCCTTGATTCCTTTGCGTTTGTCACTAACGCCCAGCCTTCAGGAGTTTGAAGCTCGTCACAGTCATTCAATCCTTGAATCCTACTCGGAATACCACAGACAAGGTTTAGACTTTCCGGATTCTCATGAATGCCGCCATCAATTCTAGCTTATACCACGAAGATTCTGATTAAGAGATCTAAGAGATGCTCATTCAATCTGATATAGAACGGAGGTGGTTGTCAGGTACACTTTCATGGGTTGAGAATGGTGATGAGTGTCACAGATCATCACCTTCATCACAGTTAAGCGCGAATGAACATCTTAGATAGGAACAAGCGTGTTTGAATAGAAAACAGGAATACTTGCATTAATTCATCGAGACACAGCAGAGCTCCTCACCCCCAACAATGGAGTTTAGAGACTCATGCCATCCAAGAGTACAAAGTTCAGATCTAAAATATCATGAGATGCAAAATAAGTCTCTAAAAGTTGTTTAAATACTAAACTAGTAGCCTAGGTTTACTGGATGATGCAGAGATCCACTTCTGGGGCCCACTTGGTGTGTGCTGGGGCTGAGATTTAAGCAATTCACGTGCAGAGGCCATTTGTGGAGTTGAACGCCAGTTTTTGTGCCAGTTTGGGCGTTCAACTCCAGCTTTTGATCCTTTTCTGGCGCTGGACGCCAGAATTGGGTAGAGAACTGGTGTTGAACGCCAGTTTACGTCGTCTATCCTTGTGCAAAGTATGGACTATTATATATTTCTGGAAAGCCCTGGATGTCTACTTTCCAACGCAATTGGAAGCATGCCATTTCGAGTTCTGTAGCTCCAGAAAATCCACTTTGAGTGCAGGGAGGTCAGAATCCAACAGCATCAGCAGTCCTTTTTCAGCCTGAATCAGATTTTTGCCCAGCTCCTTTAATTTCAGCCAGAAAAATACCTGAAATTACAGAAAAATACACAACTCATAGTAAAGTCCAGAAATATGAATTTTTCCTAAAAACTAATGGAAATAAACTAAAAATTAACTAGAACATACTCAAAACTATATGAAATTAACCCCAAAAAGCGTATAAAATATCCGCTCATCATTAACCTAGTTAACGTGGACTCCAACGTGAGACCTAGGGGCACATTGGAACGTTAGTGACAATGTTGAATGTCACTAACGTTCTTGATGGATGGCAAAGGCCACGTTAGAAGCCACGTTAACCTAGTTAACGTGAGCTTTAATGTGAAGCAAGAAGGGGCACACTGGAACGTTAGTGACAATGTTGAGTGTCACTAACGTTCTCGAAGGTTGACAAGGCAACGTTAAAAGCCACGTTAACCTAGTTAACGTGGGTTTTAACGTGAGGCAAAGGGGTGCATTGGAACGTTAGTGACAATGTTAAGTGTCACTAACGTTCCCGAACTTAGACTTTCACTAAATGATTAACACTCCTTACGCCCTGAGCTTAAGTCTCTGCCCACTTCGCACTTTCTCTCTGCAAGTAAAGCCAAGCCCAAATAAAGAAAGGAACTACTTCAAACTCAAGATCCAAAGGCCCAAGACTTGAAGAGTAAACTAGAAGCTGAGAAGAGTAGTATATATAGGAGTAGCTTTGAATTGTAAAAAAGGGGGCTGGAAGCTGGGAAAAAGGAGAACTACTCTCTGTATTTTACATTTTTTGCAATTTCTAGTTTTATGATGTATTCTCCATCTTTGTTTTCATTTTCAAGAGCTATGAACAACTAAACCCCTTTCATTGGGTTAGGGAGCTCTGTTCATTGGGTTAGGGAACTCTGTTGTAATTTGATGGATCAATACTAATCTTCATTATTCTTCTTCTATCTTTCCTCTTGATTTTACTTGAAAGCTTTCGATCTTCATCCAATTGAGTAGTTATCTTGGAAGAGAAGCTATTCAAACTTGGATCTCTTTTGAACCTTGGAAGAGGAATGAAGAGATCAAGCTAGAAATGCTTTCTCATGCTGGACCAAATTGGGTTTGGATGGGTATGTGACTATGACCCTCTCAATACTTGGTTTGGGAAATGCATGTGGTATAATCAGTGACCATACTTCATCTCTTCTCATGAGCAATTGACGAAGGAATTGGCTATTGATCAAGATTTGAGAGATTGAATTGCAAGAAATTGTAATTCAATCACTTAAGATTGCCAAGGAGATCAATGAGTGCATTGATTGAGGAAGAGATGAAAATGAACTTGATCCGGAGAATTGCAACATCTCCTAAGCCCAATGAACTCCCCATCTCTGATCTTACCCATTCTCTTTAATTTCTGCCATTTACTTTTATGAGCAAATCCCCCATTCCCATTTACAATTCTGCAATTTATTTTCAGTCATTTACTTCCAGTCCTTTAATTTTAGCATTTACTTTTCTGTTATTTACATTCCCGCCATTTTATTTTCTGCAACTCTCAACCCAAATTCTGGATTCGCTCAACTAGAACATTCTTCTAATTAAAGTTGCTTGATCAATCAATCCCTGTGGGATTCGACCTCACTCTATTGTGAGTTTTTTACTTGACGACAACTTCGGTACACTTGCCGAAGGGAGATTTATTGAGAGACAAGTTTTTCGTGCATCAAGTTTATGGCGCCGTTGCCGGGGATTGATTGTGCATCAACAATGATTAGATTGGAAGATCACTAGATTGAGCATTTTATTTTGTGAATTTCATTTTCTGTTTGAGTGATTTACTTTTTGTTTTAGTTAAACTTCTTCCCTTCTCCCTCTACTCTTTTCTTTTTCTTTGTTATTTTCAATTCTGTTTGCTAACCCACTAACTGTTTGATATATTGCATCACCCACAACTAACAGCAATTCTGACACAAATACTGTCTGCACCTATTTTCTCTGCTTGTACTTGTTGGTTGTATGACAGGGAGAAGAAGCGGGGCTTCAACTTCCTTTGATTCTGAACTGGAGAGAACCTTCCTTAGATTAAGGAGGGAGGCAAAAGAAAAACGAGTAGTTGGTGCTGAAGAAGAGGAGGAACAGTTTGAGGAATACTTTGAACCAAACATGGAAGAAAACATGGAAAATCATCATGAAGAAGAGACTCACAACCGTGGCAGAGGAGGTGGAGCAAATCATGCTGGGGAGGATAGAAGAGTTTTGGGCTCTTACATTAATCCAAACCCAGGCAATTGTGGAAGTAGCATCCAAATGCCAACAATCCATGCTAACAACTTTGAACTTAAACCACAGCTCATCACCCTTGTTCAGAACAACTGTTCGTTTGGAGGAGGTGTTCAAGAAGATCCCAATCAACATTTGACCACCTTCCTGAGAATATGTGACACAGTGAAATCTAATGGTGTTCATCCTGACGCCTATAGACTGCTCTTATTTCCCTTCTCACTCAGAGATAAGGCAGCCAAGTGGCTGGAATCCTTCCCAAGGGAGAGCTTGACAACTTGGGAGGATGTGGTGAACAAATTCTCAGCAAGATTCTACCCTCCTCAACGAATCAATAGGCTGAGAGCTGAGGTTCAAACCTTCAGGCAACAAGATGGTGAGACTCTGTATGAAGCATGGGAGAGGTTCAAAGACTTAACAAGGAGGTGTCCACCTGACATGTTCAACGAATGGGTCCAGCTGCACATTTTCTATGAAGGGCTCTCTTATGAGTCAAAGAAGGCAGTAGACCATTCATCTGGAGGATCCTTGAACAAGAAGAAGACCATTGAGGAAGCCATAGATGTTATTGAAACAGTAGCAGAAAATGACTACTTCTATGCTTCCGAAAGAGGGAACATAAGAGGAGTGATGGAGCTAAACAATGTAGATGCTCTGTTGGCCCAAAACAAGCTCATTACCCAGCAGTTGGCTAACCTCACCAAGAAGATGGAGAGGAACCAAGTAGCAGCAATCTCCACTTCATCAACAACACAAGAAGGAGTAAACGAAGAAGTAGAGAGGAGTCAGGAGCAAGCCAACTACATTGGGAATTCACCAAGGAAAAACTATGATCCATACTCCAAGACTTACAATCCTGGATGGAGAAATCACCCGAACTTTGGGTGGGGAAGTGAGCAAGATCAAAACCAAGACCAGAGACGTTACAACTCCAACAACAATGCAGCTCACCAGCAATTCACCCAGAGGACATCTCAACACCCCCACAACAACACTTCTCCACATCCTTATCAAAACCAAAACAGCACATCTGCTCCGAACCACTCATCAATTGATGACAAGCTCTCTATGATTGAAACCTTCATTGAAGGATTATGCAGAGACATTCAAGACAGTAAAGCATTCAGAGAGGAAGTGCAGTCAAACATGCAAAATCAAAATGCTGCCATCACAAAACTGGAAACACAAATCAGCTATCTGTTTAAGCAACTTCCTAACCACAATTTTTGCTATGATGCCCATTCAAGCAAAAGGGAGGAGTGTCAAGCTATCACACTTAGGAGTGGGAAGGAACTGAAGGAACATCCCTAAAAACCACAAGAAGAAGGCTCAAATGAAAAGGGAGAAGAGCAAGATGGAATGCAACCCCCCACGCCAAGTCTGCAGAAAGAAAAGAAGATACCCCAACTAAACATCTCAAGAGCTCCATACCCCCAGCTATTGAAGAAAAAGGAAGATGACAACCAATTCTTGAGATTTTTGGAAATCTTCAAGAAACTACAAATCAACATACCATTTGCCGAAGCCATAGAACAAATGCCACTTTATGCAAAGTTTTTGAAGGAGCTAATGACTAAGAAGAGAAGCTGGAAGAACAATGAAACTGTGATACTAACTGAAGAGTGCAGTGTTATCATTCAACATAAACTACCTCAGAAACTGAAGGATCCTGGGAGTTTTCAGATCCCTTGCATTATAGGAGAAATCACAGTAGAAAAAGCTCTTTGTGTCTTAGGGGCCAGCATCAATTTGATGTCAGTAGCTATGATGAGAAAGATGAAAATTGAGGAGGCTAAACCAACAAAAATGGCTTTACAACTGGCAGACCGGTCGTTCAAATTCCCTCACGGGATAGTCGATGATTTGCTAGTAAAAGTAGGAGATTTCATATTCCCAGCAAATTTTGTGGTGCTGGACATGCAGGAAGATGCCAAGACCTCCATCATCTTGGGAAGGCCATTCTTGGCCACTGCTGGGGCTGTCATTGATGTTCAGAAGGGTGACCTCACCCTGCGATTACACAATGAAAATATGACATTCAATGTGTTCAAGGCCATGAGTTACCCACCGGAACAATTGGGGGAATGCAGTTGAGGATGGAGTGCAGGAGAATTTTGAAGAAGATGAACCTGAAGAGAACGAGAGATTGGTGGAGGAAGAAGCTGAATCAAGTGAAGAGGCAATTATAGCAGAAATACATATACCAGATGCACCAAAGGAAGGGAACGAAAAATCAGAAGCACCCAAACCTAAACTCAAAGCATTGCCACCCACTCTCAAATATGCATATCTAGGAGAAAATGAAAACTACCCAGTGATCATAAATTCATCCCTCAGTCAAGATCAAGAAGACGAGCTACTCAAGGTGTTGCGGGAGCATAAGGATGCCATTGGATGGACCCTTGCTGACTTGAAGGGAATCAGTTCAGCCGTATGCATGCATAAAATACTGTTGGAAGATGACGCCAAGCCATCCATTCAATCCCAAAGAAGGCTGAACCCGATCATGAAGGAAGTGGTACAGAAAGAGGTTATGAAGCTTTGGCAAGGAGGAGTCATATACCCAATTTCGGACAGCCCTTGGGTTAGCCCCATACATGTTGTACCAAAGAAGGGAGGGATCACTGTGGTTACCAATGAGAAGAACGAGCTCATACCTACAAGGACCATCACAGGATGGCGGATGTGCATAGACTACAGGAAACTCAATGAGGCTACACGAAAGGACCATTTTCCCCTTCCGTTCATGGATCAGATGTTGGAAAGACTTGCAGGGCACGCTTATTATTGTTTTCTCGACGGTTATTCAGGATACAACCAAATAGTGGTTGATCCAAGAGACCAAGAGAAAACCTCATTTACCTGTCCATATGGAGTGTTTGCCTATAGGCGCATGCCATTTGGGTTATGTAATGCCCCTGCAACTTTCCAACGCTGCATGCTTTCTATCTTTTCAGATATGATAGAAAAATTCATTGAAGTTTTTATGGATGATTTCTCGGTATTCAGAGATTCTTTTCCTAGTTGCCTACATCACCTCGCCTTGGTATTGAAAAGATGCCAAGAGACCAATTTGGTCTTGAACTGGGAAAAATGCCACTTCATGGTGACAGGGGGAATAGTCCTTGGTCACAAAGTCTCTCACTAAGGCGTTGAGGTTGATAGAGCTAAAGTAGAACTTATTGAAAAACTACCCCCACCCAGTGATGTAAAGGAAATTAGAAGTTTTTTAGGGCATGCTAGTTTTTACAGAAGATTTATTAAAGATTTTTCAAAGATAGCCAAGCCCTTAAGCAATCTCCTTGTATCTGATACACCATTCATCTTTGATGAAACATGCATGCTAGCATTTGTACATTTGAAAATGAGGTTATCCTCTGCTCCTATCATTTCCCCACCTGATTGGAACCTACCATTTGAATTGATGTGTGACGCATCTGATTTTGCAGTTGGGGCAGTGTTAGGACAAAGGAAAGATAACCTAGTTCGTGTGATATACTATGCTAGCAAAGTCCTTAATGAAACTCAAAGAAATTATACCACTACTGAAAAGGAGTTGCTAGCAATAGTTTTTACATTTGACAAATTTAGATCATACCTCATTGGTGCTAAAGTGATTATTTTTACAGATCACACAGCACTTAAATATTTTTTTTCCAAGCAAGAATCAAAGCCAAGACTAATAAGGTGGATCTTACTGTTGCAGGAATTCGATATTGAAATCAGAGACAAGAAGGGAGTGGAGAACAAGGTGGCAGATCACTTATCTAGAATCCCTCATGATCAAGGTGGAGAAAATGATACAAATGTGAACGAGCTCTTCCCTGATGAGCAGTTGATGACAGTTCATAAAGCACCATGGTTCGCAGATATTGCAAATTTCAAGGCAACTAGGGCATTACCCCCAGGGATCAATAAACATCAAAAGAGGAAGCTCATGAATGATGCAAAATACTTTGTCTGGGACGAGCCATATCTCTTCAAGAAATGTTCAGATGGAATTCTTAGAAGATGTGTTTCGGAAGAGGAAGGGAAAGAAGTCCTGTGGAACTGCCACGGTTCATGCTATGCCGAGCACTTTGGAGGGGACAGAACTGCAGCAAAGGTGTTACAAAGCGGATTCTTTTGACCCACTCTTTTCAAGGATGCCAAGGAACTAGTAAAAAGCTGCAATGAATATCAAAGATCTGGAAACCTGCCCAAAAGAAATGCCATGCCACAAAATTTCATCTTGGAACTTGAACTGTTTGATGTGTGGGGAATTGATTTCATGGGACCATTCCCAACCTCATATGCAAACAATTATATCCTGGTAGCAGTAGATTAGGTTTCCAAGTGGGTAGAGGCTATTGCAACCCCAACTAATGATAACAAGGTAGTCATGAACTTCCTCAGGAAGAATATCTTTAGCCGGTTTGGAGTCCCAAGAGCCCTCATCAGTGATGGAGGGAGCTACTTTTGTAACAAACCACTAGAAGCTCTCCTCTTAAGATATGGGGTAAAACACAAAGTAGCCACACCTTACCATCCTCAAACAAGTGGGCAAACTGAGATATCCAACAGAGAGCTGAAGAGGATCCTGGAAAAGACTGTGGGCGCATCTAGAAAGGATTGGTCGAAGAAGTTGGATGATGCTCTGTGGGCATACAGAACAGCATTCAAAACTCCACTTGGAATGTCTCCGTATCAATTAGTCTATGGGAAGGCTTGTCATTTACCACTGGAGCTAGAACACAAAGCTCTTTGGGCTATTAAGATACTAAATTTTGACAGCATTGCTGCTGGTGCAAAAAGAATCTTGCAGCTGCAAGAGATGGAGGAATTTAGGTCACAAGCCTATGAAAACACTAAGATGTATAAAGAGAAGGCAAAGAGAAAATATGACATGCATTTGGCACCCAGGAGTTTCAAAAAAGGGCAGCAAGTACTCCTTTACAATTCTAAATTAAGGCTGTTCCCAGGAAAACTCAAGTCAAGGTGGTCCGGACCTTTCTTGGTTACAAAAGTATCACCCTATGGCCACATCGAAATCATGGATGAAGGTTCAGAGAGGACTTTTACAGTGAATAGACAAAGACTCAAGCATTATCTGGGCAACATGGGGGAAGACCCCAGAGTAAAGTACCATCTCAAGTAACTTAAGGACTCGTCGAGCTAGCGACGATAAAAGAGCGATCTGTTGGGAGGCAACCCAAGCTCAGGTAGTTTCACTTTCATCTTTATTTCAATAAAATTCACAAGTTGTTTCCCCTGTATTGTAAGGAGCTAAGTTTGGTGTTCCACACCAGAACAATCCAAGAGTGATAGTGTAATTCTAAGTTTGGTGTTCCACTAAAGGACATTGGTTAGAATTACACTCCACTCCCAAAGAACATTGCTAGCTCCATCCAACCAAGAGAAACCACTTAGATGTAGTTAGACTATAGGTGATCATTGCTTTGTTGATAACAAGATATGAGGGTCTCTGCATATATGCAATGTTGTGTACTGGGCAAAGAACTAAGTTTGGTGTTCACACACCAAATTGAGTTCAAGAGGCACAAGCATACATGTAAGCTAACTATGTCTCAAGTGCTTTGGGAACAAGCAATTTCCAGTAACCTTGTAGGAATCTTATAAGGAAATGTTGCACCTTCACCCAAAGAAGCGAGGCAGCAAAAACTAAGATGATGACAAAGAAAGAGGGGGACCAGAGATCATCACCCGAAGGTTGTATTGTTACCTAATTCCATTGTACTTAGAATTGTTGAAAGTTGGAAGTCCGAATGCACTTTTGATTTGTAGTTACTCGCAGTTGAACCCTTTTTAAAATTCTGTCTTTTAAGTTTTCCTTCTGAATAGGTCCATGATTTCTGGTTTAAATGTCACTGCACCATCACTTAACCTACTTGTAAACTTGTCCCTTTTAAATCAAATAAAAAGAGAATGAATATGTTTGTAAAAGACCAGAGTGGAGTTTATATTGTAGAAGTGCATTCATGAATCTTTGGGGTAGTTATAAGTTAGCTAAGTTGGTTCAACCACAAGGCTAGGAGGACAACTATCCATCCTGAATACTCTGCTTTGGATACACTCATGAGACTAAGTTAATAACAAGATCCTAAGAAGAGAAAAGGGAAAGAACAATGGAAGTGAAAAACAAAAGAAAAAGAGTAAGCAATAAGGCTAGGCATCAATGGTTTTAAGCTTGAGGCAAGTGTCTGTGGTGCTCCTGTGTGAGGGATCTACTTGGATGAATAAGCTCTTAGGGGTGCCTTATCACTTGGTAACTTGGGTTAACTAACTCGGGATTATCAGCTGAAAGTCCACTATCAAGAGTAACCTTCACTACAGAACACTTAGTAACCCAAAGAGGTGCTGGACACCAAGGTCTCAAGAAAACAAAATAAATAAACTAAATGCCTGTAGTGTGTATGTATGGGGGATAGGCTTGAGGGAGTAAGTCCTTAGGGGTGTCTCAACACCTAGCACCTTGAACCAACTGGTTCGGGAGTGTTGGCTGAAAGCTTATCTTAAAGAGTTGCCCCCTTACAGAGCACTTAGCCTAAATAACACAAACAACCCTTGTAATAACAATAAAAGGATCAGTGAATAAAAGTCTCATGGGATATGAACAAAGTGGGTGTTTTAGGACAGAATAAAGGTCTGAAAGCCAGTAATGGAATGAACCTAAGTTGCTATGCATGAAACCACCATAAAATCAGTAATATGACTTCCACAAGGATGACTCATTCCTCTGGAAATTCCATTCATCATTCTCTTGTTCCAGTACTTGTTTAGGGACAAGCAAGCTTTAAGTTTGGTGTTGTGATGCCAGGGCATTTTGGCCAGTTTCACTGACCTTTTCTTTACTGTTTTTAGGTTAGTTTCATGCATTTCTTTAGGAAATAACCTAGTTTTGGGTAAATATTCACTTATGCCTTGACTCAAGCATACATTGTGCATTTTACATAATTTCATGAGAATTTTGCATAAGTTTAGTGACAAATATTATGTTGTATTACTCATGACTTGGATTAGAGCTTTGATGCACTTTGTTGCTTGATTTCAGGACCAAAAGGAAGCAAGAAAAGGGGAGGTAACTTGCAAGATTAATGAGAAAAGTGATTGCCAATAACACTCTCAAAAAGCCATCAATGCCCACGTTAGAGAGTCACGTTAACCAAGTTAACGTGAACTCTAACGTGGAGAAAAGAAGTTGAGCCAACGTTAGTGACACTCAACATTGTCACTAACGTTGGCAATTACTCATAAGTGGCCACGTTAGAAGCCACGTTAACCTAGTTAACGTGGCCTCTAACGTTAAAGGGGGGAGAGAAGCCAACGTTAGTGACACTCAACATTGTCACTAACGTTGGCCTATGGTGCAAAGTACCACGTTAACCCCCACGTTAACTTGGTTAACATGGGAACTAACGTAGAGGATGAAGAGTTGTCGACAACGTTAGTGACACTCAACATTGTCACTAACGTTGAAGCAACCACACAACCCCCAAGAGTCACGTTAACTTCCACGTTAACTTGGTTAACGTGGAAGCTAACGATGAGAAATGAAGGATGAGCCAACGTTAGTGACACTCAACATTGTCACTAACGTTGGGATGGCTAAAAGATGGCCACGTTAGAAGCCACGTTAACCTAGTTAACGTGGACTCCAACGTGAGACCTAGGGGCACATTGGAACGTTAGTGACAATGTTGAATGTCACTAACGTTCTCAAAGGATGGCAAAGGCCACGTTAGAAGCCACGTTAACCTAGTTAACGTGAGCTTTAATGTGAAGCAAGAAGGGGCATACTGGAACGTTAGTGACAATGTTGAGTGTCACTAACGTTCTCGAAGGTTGACAAGGCAACGTTAAAAGCCACGTTAACCTAGTTAACGTGGGTTTTAACGTGAGGCAAAGGGGTGCATTGGAACGTTAGTGACAATGTTAAGTGTCACTAACGTTCCCGAACTTAGACTTTCACTAAATGATTAACACTCCTTACGCCCTGAGCTTAAGTCTCTGCCCACTTCGCACTTTCTCTCTGCAAGTAAAGCCAAGCCCAAATAAAGAAAGGAACTGCTTCAAACTCAAGATCCAAAGGCTCAAGACTTGAAGAGTAAACTAGAAGCTGAGAAGAGTAGTATATATAGGAGTAGCTTTGAATTGTAAAAAAGGGGGCTGGAAGCTGGGAAA
The DNA here is from genome assembly GCF_003086295.3 of Arachis hypogaea. Lineage (NCBI taxonomy): Eukaryota > Viridiplantae > Streptophyta > Magnoliopsida > Fabales > Fabaceae > Arachis > Arachis hypogaea. The sequence goes on along the minus strand of NC_092051.1, from coordinate 82,592,747 downwards.
AAGGAGAACTACTCTCTGTATTTTACATTTTTTGCAATTTCTAGTTTTATGATGTATTCTCCATCTTTGTTTTCATTTTCAAGAGCTATGAACAACTAAACCCCTTTCATTGGGTTAGGAAGCTCTGTTGTAATTTGATGGATCAATACTAATCTTCATTATTCTTCTTCTATCTTTCCTCTTGATTTTACTTGAAAGCTTTCGATCTTCATCCAATTGAGTAGTTATCTTGGAAGAGAAGCTATTCAAACTTGGATCTCTTTTAAACCTTGGAAGAGGAATGAAGAGATCAAGCTAGAAATGCTTTCTCATGCTGGACCAAATTGGGTTTGGATGGGTATGTGACTATAACCCTCTCAATACTTGGTTTGGGAAATGCATGTGGTATAATTAGTGACCATACTTCATCTCTTCTCATGAGCAATTGACCAAGGAATTGGCTATTGATCAAGATTTGAGAGATTGAATTGCAAGAAATTGTAATTCAATCACTTAAGATTGCCAAGGAGATCAATGAGTGCATTGATTGAGGAAGAGATGAAAATGAACTTGATCCGGAGAATTGCAACATCTCCTAAGCCCAATGAACTCCCCATCTCTGATCTTACCCATTCTCTTTAATTTCTGCCATTTACTTTTATAAGCAAATCCCCCATTCCCATTTACAATTCTGCAATTTATTTTCAGTCATTTACTTCCAGTCCTTTAATTCTAGCATTTACTTTTCTGTTATTTACATTCCTGCCATTTTATTTTCTGCAACTCTCAACCCAAATCCTGGATTCGCTCAACTAGAACATTCTTCTAATTAAAGTTGCTTGATCAATCAATTCCTGTGGGATTCGACCTCACTCTATTGTGAGTTTTTACTTGACGACAACTTCGGTACATTTGCCGAAGGGAGATTTGTTGAGAGACAAGTTTTCCGTGCATCAATGCCAAATGACTCACCACTTCGGTTAGGCTAGCCACAAATTCCCTTTTCTTTTGGAAACAAGCTAGAAGTTCTTATTGTTCTTGCATTAGGGGCTAGAGAATTTCATCCAATGAAGGAGGTGGTAGAGGGGATGGTTCATTGTTTGGGAGGAAGGTGTTATAGTTAGAAAGTGGTTCATCTTGGTGAAAGTCTTGAGGTGGTGTACATGAAATTTATGGTTCTTGGGGGTATTGGTGTTGGAATAGTGGTGGTTCTAAGTATGGTTCATAGGGTTGTTGGTATGGTAGATATGGGTTAGGATCATATAGACGTGAATAGTGGTATGGGGCTTGTGTGTAAGCTTGTTGAAGACTATGTTGACGAGGGGGTTCATTGGCATATGGTGGTTGTGGTTGACAACCATAATGAGGGTCACCACATCCATTAGGTTGGTATGCATTAGGAGTTGGATTGTACCCATAGGAAATCGGAGGAGTTTGTTGCCAAGAAGGTTGTCTATATGATTGAGGCTCCTCCCACCTTTGATTTCCAAATCCTTGATGCAAACCTCCATTGAAGTTCCCATTTCCATTTCCTACAATATAGTTTGAACCAAAGTCATATCCAAAGGGATGAGAATTTATAGTAGAAAAGGGAAAACACAAACAAAACCTAATAAGATGATAAAGAAAACAACTCCTAAACCAAAACTAGCGAACAAGCAAAAATTAAACATTCACAATATTCACGTCTGAATAATAAGCAACAACAAGCACACATTATAACTTCCCCGGCAACGGCGCCAAAAACTTGAAAGAAGGTTATCGTCGGTCTAGAATTTCTTCTCAATGAAGAACCACTTCGTTGCAAGTATAGTTACAAACCGACAAACAACCCTCAATCAAAGTTTAATTTTGGTTGTCACAAGTTCAACCCAATAAAAATAATCGAGTGTATTACTCCGAGGTCGTTCTCCCTAGGAATTGTAATCTAATGCTCAATTATTGGTTATGAGGTTCACAAAAGTGGGATGATGATAAAAAGGCAAGAATTTAAATGACAAAAAAATTAAAGTAGATAATAAAGTAAATCCACAACTAAAGATAACAATTACTAAAAAGAGGCATTCATGACAAGGATTGAGAATCAATGTTTTCTATCCTAGTCATTAATCATAACACAATAATTACCAAGAGCTAAGCCTATTATGTTATCTCTAACATTGGGAGAAAATAAAATGAGACTAGTTAATCTCAATCCATAAGTCCTAAACAACCTACTAACTGAATTAGCAAAAGATTAGAGTCAATGAAAACAATATTAATTAATAACTCTAGATCACCAACATAAGTTGGGTATTAATGACTCAAGATCACCTAATTTCTTTTTCTAAGCCTAGAATGCACAAATCCTACTCTAAACCTAAGCCAAGCATTTTATCAAACACTTGGTGTGCAATAAAAGAAAAGCATATTAAATTGCAAGAAATATAAAATCTACTACTACCAAATGTAAGAAAATAACAATAACAACTCAATTAAACAATAAGAAACATAAAAAGATATCAATTGATTAAAGGAAATGAAGATCAACAAGAGTGTTCATAAAACTAAAGTGGCATCAAAGAGAAATTAACAAGAAAAACTAAGAGAATTAAACTACTAGAGCATGGAAATATAAATGAAACTACACTAAAACAAGAATTAAAGAGTGAAATTAAAGAGAAAATTAACCTAAGAACCCTAATTCTAAAGAGAAGAGGGAGCTTCTCTCTCTAGAACTAACCTAAAGCATGATTCCTACACTACTCTAATTGCTCCCCCCCCCTTCATCCTTCTTCAATTTGGCTTGAAATAGCTTCAGAAATAAGTTGGATTGGACATTGGAGGCCCAGAAATCGCCCCCAGCGTGTTTCTTTAATGAGGTCACCTGACAAGTGTCACGCGTACGCTGGCAAATTTCCTTCTTCACGCGTACGCGTAAGGCATACATACGCATGGCCATGATTTCAACCAAATCATCATTTTTTCATGAATTCTCCATCTTGCATGTTTTTTATTCCCTTCTTTGATCCAATCCTTGCCTCCTAAGCCTGAAATCACTAAACAGATACATCAAGGCATCGAGTAGAATCAAAATGAATTAAATATAGCAATTTAAAGGCCTAAAAAGCATGTTTTCACTCTTAAGCATGATTTATGAGAAATTCATAAAACCATTCTATTTCATTGAATAAATGTGGGATAAGTTGATAAAATCCACTAAACTCAACACAAGATAAATTACAAAATTGAGGTTTATCAGGTATGACTGTCGAACCATCATATGGAGGCCAAAACCCTTAAAGATTGGAGGTGTGAATCCCATCTGATAGACATGGAACACCAAGCTAAGGTGATACACATCATGTACATAGGTTGCCCATCCAGACGTGAGTATGCACAGCATGCTAAGGCATGGTAATATGGATAATGAAGTGCCTGGAAATGTCCACAATCACAGGTCTGGTCCCTTGAGGGACACTCTGTAAGAGCCAAGTGAGAAGCTCCCTATCAGAATGATCTTAGCTACAGTGAACTTAGAATTATCCCTGTCGTATAAAGTCACCGTAAAACACCTTGAGGCCTTCAAATTAGCCTGTATTACATTCATCAGATACTGGCTAAACTGCTGCCCGGTTCCTAGCTATGCCTCTGCCTCTCTTCCTTTGTGAACAAATATTTCTGCCAATCTTTCATAGGTGAAATTCACCAGTGAACAAACTGGAGGGTTCCTTACACCCTTCAGTATCGAGTTTACACACTTGTAGATGTTTGTAGTCATATGCCCGAATCTCCGGCCTTCATCTCAATGCTGAGTCTACTGTGCATACTCAATCCGATTAGCCCAGTCACATATTGCAGGGTCTTCGGATCAGAGGATGTCAACCTAGTAGTCAAACTCGACCTCGGTCTTCTCATAAGCAGCATTAAATAGAAACCTCCGTGCATCCTTGCCCTTAAAACTTAGGATGAAATTCACCGTCGTGTGTCAGATACAAAATGCCCGGTATGCATTAGGTGAAAGCCAATCCCCCATCAGGAGCCTCTAATGCAGGCTTGATCCCGTTGTGCCTATCCGATATGACTAGAATACCTGGCTGAGGCGTTATGTGCTGCCAAAGGTGAGATAGGAAGAATGACCACAAATATACATTCTCGCCCTCTATAAGTGTGAATAAGACAGGAATGATATTGGAATTGCCGTCCTAAGCAATTACAACAAGCATTGTACCCCTATATTTGCCGTACAAGTGGGTCCCGTTGACACTAACCAATGGCTTACAATGCCAGAAGTCCTCTATAAATGGTGGGAATGTCCAATGCCGGTGGAAATAAGCTAACGACTCATCGACTTGCCCACTAATTCACACAGGAGTCGTCCTCAACAATGCTACACTACCTGGCATCGTCATCTACACAACCAGTACCTATCACGGCAACTCATTATATGACTCTTTCTAATCTCCGTAAATATGAGCCATAGCTTTCTGCTTAGCCAACCAAACCCTCCTGTAAGTTGGTCTAAAGCAGAAATGTGCCTCTGTCACATTCTACAGTACCTTGATCGACACGGCAGCATCAGCTCTAATCACAGGCTGTATGAAGGCCGATATCACATGATAATCAAGCATCATGTGATCACTAGATATCAATGTGGCCAGACAAGTATGAGGTCCATTGTATCGTTTTACCGTTGAGTATAAAGTCTACTGTGCATACTCAATCCGAATCAACCATGTGCACCCGTTGCTAAACTCCTTACACTTGTGATTATCGAATTCTAACACTTTGTACTCAACCCCACGGAGGATGCTATAAGTCTTCACACTTAAGACGGCCTTCTCTTTATCCTGAAACTGCTGACCAACTTGGAACTCAGCTAGTCCTCCTGTATTCTGTGTATCTCTGACTCTATATCCAATAGATACGCCAGGTACCCCTCCTATGTCATGGCATCCAAGTCTGATGCACGGAAAACTTGTCTCTCAACACATCTCCCTTCGGCAAGTGTACCGAAGTTGTCGTCAAGTAAAAGCTCACAATAGAGTGAGGTCGAATCCCACAGGGATTGATTGATCAAGCAACTTTAATTAGAAGAATGTTCTAGTTGAGCGAATCCAGGATTTGGGTTGAGAGTTGCAGAAAATAAAATGGCGGGAATGTAAATAACAGAAAAGTAAATGCTAGAATTAAAGGACTGGAAGTAAATGACTGAAAATAAATTGCAGAATTGTAAATGGGAATGGGGGATTTGTTCATAAAAGTAAATGGCAGAAATTAAAGAGAATGGGTAAGATCAGAGATGGGGAGTTCATTGGGCTTAGGAGATGTTGCAATTCTCCGGATCAAGTTCATTTTCATCTCTTCCTCAATCAATGCACTCATTGATCTCCTTGGCAATCTTAAGTGATTGAATTACAATTTCTTGCAATTCAATCTCTCAAATCTTGATCAATAGCCAATTCCTTGGTCAATTGCTCACGAGAAGAGATGAAGTATGGTCACTGATTATACCACATGCATTTCCCAAACCAAGTATTGAGAGGGTTATAGTCACATACCCATCCAAACCCAATTTGGTCCAGCATGAGAAAGCATTTCTAGCTTGATCTCTTCATTCCTCTTCCAAGGTTCAAAAGAGATCCAAGTTTGAATAGCTTCTCTTCCAAGATAACTACTCAATTGGATGAAGATCGAAAGCCTTCAAGTAAAATCAAGAGGAAAGATAGAAGAAGAATAATGAAGATTAGTATTGATCTATCAAATTACAACAGATCTCCCTAACCCAATGAAAGGGGTTTAGTTGTTCATAGCTCTTGAAAATGAAAACAAAGATGGAGAATACATCATAAAACTAGAAATTGCAAAGAAAGTAAAATACAGAGAGTAGTTCTCCTTTTTCCCAGCTTCCAGAACACCTTTACAATTCAAAGCTACTCCTATATATACTACTCTTCTCAGCTTCTAGTTTACTCTTCAAGTCTTGGGCCTTTGGATCTTGAGTTTGAAGCAGTTCCTTTCTTTATTTGGGCTTGGCTTTACTTGCAGAGAGAAAGTGCGAAGTGGGCAGAGACTTAAGCTCAGGGCGTAAGGAGTGTTAATCATTTAGTGAAAGTCTAAGTTCGGGAACGTTATTGACACTTAACATTGTCACTAACGTTCCAATGCACCCCTTTCCCTCACGTTAAAACCCACGTTAACTAGGTTAACGTGGCTTTTAACGTTGCCTTGTCACTCAACATTGTCACTAACGTTCCAGTGGGCCCCTTCTTGCTTCATGTTAAAGCTCACGTTAACTAGGTTAACGTGGCTTCTAACGTGGCCTTTGCCATCCTTCGAGAACGTTAGTGACATTCAACATTGTCACTAACGTTCCAATGTGCCCCTAGGTCTCACGTTGGAGTCCACGTTAACTAGGTTAAGGTGGCTTCTAACGTGGCCATCTTTTAGCCATCCCAACGTTAGTGACAATGTTGAGTGTCACTAACGTTGGCTCATCCTTCATTTCTCATCGTTAGCTTCCACGTTAACCAAGTTAACATGGAAGTTAACGTGACTCTTGGGGGTTTTGTGGTTGCTTCAACGTTAGTGACAATGTTGAGTGTCACTAACGTTGTCGACAACTCTTCATCCTCTACGTTAGTTCCCACGTTAACCAAGTTAACGTGGGAGTTAACGTGGTACTTTGCACCATAGGCCAACGTTAGTGACAATGTTGAGTGTCACTAACGTTGGCTTCTCTCCCCCCCCCTTTAACGTTAGAGGCCACGTTAACTAGGTTAACGTGGCTTCTAACATGGCCACTTATGAGTAATTGCCAACGTTAGTGACAATGTTGAGTGTCACTAACGTTGGCTCAACTTCTTTTCTCCACGTGAGAGTTCACGTTAACTTGGTTAACGTGACTCTCTAACGTGGGCATTGATGGCTTTTTGAGAGTGTTATTGGGAATCACTTTTCTCATTAATCTTGCAAGTTACCTCCCCTTTTCTTGCTTCCTTTTGGTCCTGAAATCAAGCAACAAAGTGCATCAAAGCTCTAGTCCAAGTCATGAGTAATGCAACATAATATTTGTCACTAAACTTATGCAAAATCCTCATGAAATTATGTAAAATGCACAATGTATGCTTAAGTCAAGGCATAGGTGAATATTTACCCAAAACTAGCTTATTTCCTAAAGAAATGAATGAAACTAACCTAAAAACAGTAAAGAAAAGGTCAGTGAAACTGACCAAAATGCCCTGGCATCACAACACCAAACTTAAAGCTTGCTTGTCCCTAAGCAAGTACTGGAACAAGAGAATGATGAATGGAATATCCAGAGGAATGAGACATCCTTGTGGAAGTCATATTACTGATTTTATGGTGGTTTCATGCATAGCAACTTAGGTTCATTCCATTACTGGCTTTCAGACCTTTATTCTGTCCTAAAACACCCACTTTGTTCATATCCCATGAGACTTTTATTCATTGATCCTTTTATTGTTATTACAAGGGTTGTTTGTGTTATTTAGGCTAAGTGCTCTGTAAGGGGGCAACTCTTTAAGATAAGCTTTCAGCCAACACTCCCGAACCAGTTGGTTCAAGGTGCTAGGTGTTGAGACACCCCTAAGGACTTACTCCCTCAAGCCTATCCCCCCTACATACACACTACAGGCATTTAGTTTATTTATTTTCTTCTCTTGAGACCTTGGTGTCCAGCACCTCTTTGGGTTACTAAGTGTTCTGTAGTGAAGGTTACTCTTGATAGTGGACTTTCAGCTGATAATCCCAAGTTAGTTAACCCAAATTACCAACTGATAAGGCATCCCTAAGAGATTATTCATCCAAGTAGATCCCTCACACAGGAGCACCACAGACACTTGCCTCAAGCTTAAAACCATTGATGCCTAGCCTTATTGCTTACTCTTTTTCTTTTGTTTTTCACTTCCATTGTTCTTTCCCTTTTCTCTTCTTAGGATCTTGTTATTAACTTAGTCTCATGAGTGTATCCAGAGCAAAGTATTCAGGATAGATAGTTGTCCTCCTAGCCTTGTGGTTGAACCAACTTAGCTAACTTATGACTACCCCAAAGATTCAAGAATGCACTTCCACAATATCAACTCCACTCTGGTCTTTTACAAATATAATCATTCTCTTTTTATTTGATTTAAAGGGACAAGCTTACAAGTAGGTTAAGTGATGGTGTAGTGACATAAAGACCAGTGCACATAGACTCTCTTCAATACCAAAAACTAAAAAAAAAAATAACATGATTTGAAAAAGGTTCAAACATAACATGGAAGCAAGTTCTATTTCATACAAGATCTTCCTTATTTAAAACACAGAGAAAGATAGAACAAAGAAGGAACTCCACCACCTTTTACTGTTGTGGATGTCCACGCTCTTTTCCTTGCTTGTTCTCCTTGTTTCCTCTTGCATTTCCTCGCATCCGTGCCAATCTTGCTTGCTTCCAATCCTCAAGTGCCTTCCTCACTGACTCATGACTCTCTTCCACCCTTTGTCTTTCCTTTCGTGCTAATTCATCCTTTATTTCATCATACTTGGCTATTCCTGGATGCAATATCGGCAGCTGTCCCACTAAGTAGCCGAGCCTGGCTTGAGTATTTATCTGATGTCCTGTTTGACTCATGTAAACTCCTTCTGGGAATGCCCTTTGCTCGTCCAATAGTTCTGCCTGTTCTATTTGTCTTCGATGCATCTCATGTATGTGTGCCCCTTGATGTGCTTGGATGTTGATTAGCCTCTGGGTGGATTCTTGTTGCTCGTTTTGCCTTTGTTCCATCCTGTTGAATGCTTCTCCCCATTGTTGTCCTTGGCTTAGTTGTTGTTCCATCATTTGCCTTTGCCACTCATCTTGCTGCCCCATCATCTGTAGTTGAAGCTCTTTCTGTGCTCCTTGGCTTTCCAAATATTGTCTAGATAAGCCATCAATGGCTTCCTGTAATTGGTGCATGTCCAAGGTCTGTGGTGCTTGTCCCTCTAAGACTTGTCCTTCAACTACTTGAGGGGCTGTCCTCTTTCTTTGCTTCCGTTGAGGCAGGGGGAGTGCTGCAATATTCATCCTTCGGACCGTTATTGGAATGCCTTCTTTTATCCAAACGGGGTCCTCATCTTCAAAAACCACCCTAGCTTTCTTGCATATTCGGTAAATAGTGCTGGGGTAACCTAATGTTCCTCTTAAGTCGCTTTTCTCTGCCATCTTTCTAATTCCTTGAGCTATGATCTCATGAACTTTGATTTCTCCTCCCTTGAGTATACAATGCAACATTGTTGCTCTCTCGAGATTCACCTCCAAGTTGTTTGCAGCTGGGAGAATAGACCTCCTCACTAGCACGAACCACCCCTTAGCCTCAGGAGTGAGATCTGTTCTCTTAATGAACTTTGGTTTATTTCCTGCACCTCTTTCCCAGTTAGCTCCTGGTACACAAAGGTCTAGAAAAAGCTGGTCATAATTGGGGTTGTTGTCCAATCTTAAGTGGTAACTTTCTTCTTCAAATGGTATAGACCGTAGCTTCAATGCCCTCATTACACTCATGGGACCAAAATCCACCATTGTTCCTCTCACAAAGCTTGTATATGACTCATCTTTCTTATCATACCTGACTGCATTTGCATAAAATTCTCTTATGAGATTTGCATTCACCTTAGTGACCGGGTCAGTGAGGAGCTCCCATCTTCTCCTTTCTACCTTCTCTGTGATTTCGGGGCATTCAGTCTTCTTAACTTGAAATCCCAGCTCATAAATGATTTCCTTATCAACCATCCACCCGTATTGCAATGCATGATGCAAGCTTCTAAATCTCTTCTCATCATATGGGTGTTCTTCCATGGGTTCCTTCCCCTCCCTTCTCTTAGAACTTGAAGATGCCATGAATGATTTAATATGTGAAGGTGGTAAGGTTGTGGAGACTTTTGGTTGTTTAGGGTTTTATGGCAATGAGGAGAGTGAGGGGAGGAATGTTTATAATCGGATAGGGGGTGTATTGTACCGAAATGAAGAGTGGTGAAGGTGTGTGATGACAATGAAGGGTGGTATGGACAAGGGTTGTTTATATAGAGAAGTTGTGAGAGAATGGAGGGTGTAGATTGATGAAGTGGTCACTTGATGGACGGTTGGGGTTATGCATGGCTAGAAGACAAGGATCATCACTTTATAATGGGGATTGCTCGGTCTTCTAGGGGTCCCTTTTTTTCAATGTTGCATGGCAACATTTTCCAACGTATTCCCTATTTAGAACAAGTGTGTAACCCCTCTTCTTTAAGTGGTGAAATCTCCCCCATTTAATTGTCCAATCAATCCCTTTTTATGCTTCTTTTCCTTTCCTATAAAGATTTGAAATAAGGAAATTAATATAAAAAAAATTAAAACTCTACAGCTAGAATAAAATGAAAGAAAGGATTTGATTGTTTGTTTATGAATTCCAACTAAGTAACTAACTATTGGTGGTTCCTTATATGCATTTTGGTGGCACCATGGGGTGACACCAAACTTAGTTTGAAGCAATGTGATGAAAAGTTTTGTTCAAGCTCCCAAGACCAGCATGCATCTTGGTTTGTTTTGAACACCAAACTTGTTCTTCACTATATACTGCATGATAAAGAATTCACCAAGTGTTTGTCAAGTTTGGGTTGAAATCATAAAGATTGACTTATTCATTATCATCTGAAAGCATATAAAACATGGGTCGCCTCCCATGAAGCGCTTCTTTAGCGTCACTAGCTTGACGTTTTTCTTTCATCATGGTGGTTGGTAGTGCTTAAAGTCCTCCCCTCTTGCTGTGGACTTATATCCATTGGTTGGATCAATGATCTCCACATGTTCTAGGGAAAGAACTCTATTGATAGTGAAGACCTTAGGTAATTGAGATGGTACAGTAGGGAGATTAGGAGGAATATCTGGGAAGTAAGATGAGACAACTCTATCCCCTGGAGAGAAATCTTTCGTAGGGATCTTCTTGTTCCTCCATCTCCTTGGTACCTTCTTCTTTATTTCTTTTGAGGTTGCCTTCCCCTTGGTGACCTCTTTTCTCCAAGGAGTTGTGATGCTGTCTTCACCTGCCTCTAGAGGTTTGGGTTCCTCCAACTTTTCTTTGAGCTGTGGCAATTGCTGTTTTCCTTGTTTATCAATTGAGGGGGTTTCAGAATGAACTGGCTGTGCTTCAGTGCTTGTTTCCTCCTTCAGTGTCTTCTTATCGTTTGTGCTTAGTTCCTTGTCCTCTTGATCTGTTTCTTGTGAGAAGTTGAAGACATTGAAGCTGAGTCGTTCATCATGAATTCTCAATATTAGCTCCCATTTCTCTACATCGATAAGTGCTCTGGCCGTAGCTAGGAATGGTCTTCCCAATATGATTGGGTGAGTGTGACTCTCTTCCATGTCCAGAATGATAAAGTCTGTTGGGAGAAAGTACTTCCCAACCTTTAGCAACACATTTTCCACCACTCCTATTGCTTGCTTTTGAGTTTTGTCAGCCAGTCTGATAATTACATCTGTGGCATTATCTCATTAATCTGCAGCCTCTTCACCAGGGATAAAGGCAGTAAGTTGATACTAGCCCCCAAATCACATAGTGCTCTATCGAACATAGTCTCACCTATGGCACAAGGGATATGAAAACTTCCTGGGTCTCTTCTTTTTGTAGGCAACTCAGGTTGAATAAGGGCACTACATTCCTTGTTCATCACTATAGTCTGCCCTCCCTTGAGTGAGCTTTTCCTCGGAAGAAGTTTCTTCATATACTTGATGAATGCAGGCATTTGTTGAATTGCCTTGATGAATGGTATGTTCACATGCAGAGATGCAAACAAGTCTAGGAACCTTGAGTATATTCTTTTTCCCATAGCACCATTTAGCAGTTGAGGGAATGGTGCATAGAGCTTCAGCAGCTCTTGTTGTGAGATTTCTGGTTCTTTGTGCTTTCTATCCTCCTCCTTTGTTGAGTTGTCTTCAGGTTGTTTGCGCATTTTGCCTTGCTTGTCTTCAATCTCTTGATCACTTGTAGTGACCATTTTGCAATCTTCCCATCTTACTTTCTTTGCTTCTCCCTTGGGGTTTTTCTCCGTGTCACTTGGGAAGCTATCAGTAGGTTTGGGAATCTTCTCAGCTAAATATCCCACCTGGAATTCTAGCTTCCTAATGGTCTCTCCCTGGTTCTTAATATTGGCTCGCACCTCCTCTTTGAACACCTTATTTTCTTGAATCTCTTGGCATATTCCTTTAAGTAAGGCTTCAATCTTAGAGAGCTTGTCATCAATTGATGAGTGATTTCGAGTAGATGTGCTGTTTTGGTTTTGATAAGTATGTGGAGAAGTGTTGTTGTGGGGGTGTTGAGATGTCCTCTGGGTGAATTGCTGGTGAGCTGCATTGTTGTTGGAGTTGCAACGTCTCTGGTCTTGGTTTTGATCTTGCTCACTTTCCCACCCAAAGTTCGGGTGATTTCTCCATCCAGGATTGTAAGTCTTGGAGTATGGATCATAGTTTTTCCTTGGTGAATTCCCAATGTAGTTGGCTTGCTCCTGACTCCCCTCTGCTTCTTCGTTTACTCCTTCTTGTGTTGTTGATGAAGTGGAGATTGCTGCTACTTGGTTCCTCTCCATCTTCTTGGTGAGGTCAGCCAGCTGCTGGGTAATGAGCTTGTTTTGGGCCAACAGAGCATCTACATTGTTTAGCTCTGTCACTCCTCTTGTGTTCCCTCTTTCGGAAGCATAGAAGTAGTCGTTTTCTGCTACTGTTTCAATAACATCTATGGCTTCCTCAATGGTCTTCTTCTTGTTCAAGGATCCTCCAGATGAATGGTCTACTGCCTTCTTTGACTCATAAGAGAGCCCTTCATAGAAAATGTGCAGCTGGACCCATTCGTTGAACATGTCAGGTGGACACCTCCTTGTTAAGTCTTTGAACCTCTCCCATGCTTTATACAGAGTCTCACCATCTTGTTGCCTGAAGGTTTGAACCTCAGCTCTCAGCCTATTGATTCATTGAGGAGGGTAGAATCTTGCTAAGAATTTATTCACCACATCCTCCTAAGTTGTCAAGCTCTCCCTTGGGAAGGATTCCAGCCACTTGGCTGCCTTGTCTCTGAGTGAAAAGGGAAATAAGAGCAGTCTATAGGCGTCAGGATGAACACCATTAGATTTCACAGTGTCACATATTCTCAGAAAGGTGGTCAAATGTTGATTGGGGTCTTCTTGAACACCTCCTCCAAACGAACAGTTGTTCTGAACAAGGGTGATGAGCTGTGGTTTAAGTTCAAAGTTGTTGGCATGGATTGTTGGCTTTTGGATGCTACTTCCACAATTGCCTGGGTTTGGATTAATGTAAGAGCCCAAAACTCTTCTATCCTCCCCAGCATGATTTGCTCTACCTCCTTTGCCATCGTTTTGAGTCTCTTCTTCATGATGATTTTCCATGTTTTCTTCCATGTTTGGTTCAAAGTATTCCTCAAACTGTTCCTCCTCTTCTTCAGCACCAACTACTCGTTTTTCTTTTGCCTCCCTCCTTAGTCTAAGGAAGGTTCTCTCCGGTTCAGAATCAAAGGAAGTTGAAGCCCCGCTTCTTCTCCCTGTCATACAACCAACAAGTACAAGCAGAGAAAATAGGTGCAGACAGTATTTGTGTCAGAATTGCTGTTAGTTGTGGGTGATGCAATATATCAAACAGTTAGTGGGTTAGCAAACAGAATTGAAAATAATAAAGAAAAACAAAAGAGTAGAGGGAGAAGGGAAGAAGTTTAACTAAAACAAAAAGTAAATCACTCAAACAGAAAATGAAATTCACAAAATAAAATGCTCAATCTAGTGATCTTCCAATCTAATCATTGTTGATGCACAATCAATCCCCGGCAACGGCGCCATAAACTTGATGCACAAAAAACTTGTCTCTCAACAAATCTCCCTTCGCCAAGTGTACCGAAGTTGTCGTCAAGTAAAAACTTACAATAGAGTGAGGTCGAATCCCACAGGGATTGATTGATCAAGCACTTTTAATTAGAAGAATGTTCTAGTTGAGCGAATCCAGGATTTGGGTTGAGAGTTGCAGAAAATAAAATGGCGGGAATGTAAATAACAGAAAAGTAAATGCTAGAATTAAAGGACTGGAAGTAAATGACTGAAAATAAATTGCAGAATTGTAAATGGGAATGGGGGATTTGCTCATAAAAGTAAATGGCAGAAATTAAAGAGAATGGGTAAGATCAGAGATAGGGAGTTCATTGGGCTTAGGAGATGTTGCAATTCTCCGGATCAAGTTCATTTTCATCTCTTCCTAAATAAATGCACTCATTGATCTCCTTGGCAATCTTAAGTGATTGAATAACAATTTCTTGAAATTCAATCTCTCAAATCTTAATCAATAGCCAATTCCTTGGTCAATTGCTCATGAGAAGAGATGAAGTATGGTCACTGATTATACCACATGCATTTTCCAAACTAAGTATTGAGAGGGTTATAGTCACATACCCATCCAAACCCAATTTGGTCCAGCATGAGAAAGCATTTCTATCTTGATCTCTTCATTCCTCTTCCAAGGTTCAAAAGAGATCCAAGTTTGAATAGCTTCTCTTCCAAGATAACTACTCAATTGGATGAAGATCGAAAGCTTTCAAGTAAAATCAAGAGGAAAGATAGAAGAAGAATAATGAAGATTAGTATTGATCCATCAAATTACAACAGAGCTCCCTAACCCAATGAAAGGGGTTTAGTTGTTCATAGCTCTTGAAAATGAAAACAAAGATGGAGAATACATCATAAAACTAGAAATTGCAAAGAAAGTAAAATACAGAAAGTAGTTCTCCTTTTTCCCAGCTTCCAGAACTCCTTTACAATTCAAAGCTACTCCTATATATACTACTCTTCTCAACTTCTAGTTTACTCTTCAAGTCTTGAGCCATTGGATCTTGAGTTTGAAGCAGTTCCTTTCTTTATTTGGGCTTGGCTTTACTTGCAGAGAGAAAGTGCGAAGTGGGCAGAGACTTAAGCTCAGGGCGTAAGGAGTGTTAATCATTTAGTGAAAGTCTAAGTTCGGGAACGTTAGTGACACTTAACATTGTCACTAACGTTCCAATGCACCCCTTTGCCTCACGTTAAAACCCACGTTAACTAGGTTAACGTGGCTTTTAACGTTGCCTTGTCAACCTTCGAGAATGTTAGTGACACTCAACATTGTCACTAACGTTCCAGTGTGCCCCATCTTGCTTCACGTTAAAGCTCACGTTAACTAGGTTAACATGGCTTCTAACGTGGCCTTTTCCATCCTTCGAGAACGTTAGTGACATTCAACATTGTGACTAACGTTCCAATGTGCCCCTAGGTCTCACGTTGGAGTCCACATTAACTAGGTTAACGTGGCTTCTAACGTGGCCATCTTTTAGCCATCCCAACGTTAGTGACAATGTTGAGTGTCACTAATGTTGGCTCATCCTTCATTTCTCATCGTTAGCTTCCACGTTAACCAAGTTAACGTGGACGTTAACGTGACTCTTGGGGGTTGTGTGGTTGCTTCAACGTTAGTGACAATGTTGAGTGTCACTAACGTTGTCGACAACTTTTTATCCTCTACGTTAGTTCCCACGGTAACCAAGTTAACGTGGGAGTTAACGTGGTACTTTGCACCATAGGCCAATGTTAGTGACAATGTTGAGTGTCACTAACGTTGGCTTCTCTCCCCCCTTTAACGTTAGAGGCCACGTTAACCTAGTTAACGTGGCTTCTAACGTGGCCACTTATGAGTAATTGCCAACGTTAGTGACAATGTTGAGTGTCACTAACGTTGGCTCAACTTCTTTTCTCCACGTGAGAGTTCACGTTAACTTGGTTAACGTGACTCTCTAACGTGGGCATTGATGGCTTTTTGAGAGTGTTATTGGCAATCACTTTTCTCATTAATCTTGCAAGTTACCTCCCCTTTTCTTGCTTCCTTTTGGTCCTGAAATCAAGCAACAAAGTGCATCAAAGCTCTAGTCCAAGTCATGAGTAATGCAACATAATATTTGTCACTAAACTTATGCAAAATCCTCATGAAATTATGTAAAATGCACAATGTATGCTTGAGTCAAGGCATAAGTGAATATTTACCCAAAACTAGCTTATTTCCTAAAGAAATGCATGAAACTAACCTAAAAACAGTAAAGAAAAGGTCAGTGAAACTGGCTAAAATGCCCTGGCATCAAAGTCTAAAGTTGAAAAGTGTTGGGGGTACTGTTGAGTTCCTGGACTAGCTGCTCCACCACGCCCAGCTGGATTACTCCTTGCTATGTCATCATCACTATCATCAGTAATCGTGCGGGATCTGATAAACCCCATTTGTAGGGTTTATCTTATGCCTCATTTAAGGGATTTTATCACCTTTTACCCACATTTATTCAATGAAATAGCATAGTTTTGTAAATTCCCATTTAATTGTGCTTAAGAGTGAACAAATGCTTTTTAGGACTTAGAATAGCTAAATTTAATTCACCTTAATTCCATTAGATACCCTGATATGTTTGTTAAGTGACTTCAGGTTTAGGAGGCAAAGATTGGATCAAGGGAATGAAGGAAAAGCATGTAAAAATGGAGAACTCATGAAGAAATGAAGGAATCGCAAAAGCTGTCAAGCCGACCTCTTTGCACTCAATCGACCATAACATGAGCTACAAAGGTCCAAATGATGCGGTTTTAGTTGCATTGGAAAGCTAACATCCGGGGCTTTGAAATTATATAAGATTTGCCATAGTTGCATCATGTTTAGGGGGACGTGCATGCGCCAATTTTCACGTGATTCATTAAAAGCAAATTAGTGGCTAGCGAATTCTAATGCCTTGTGGGCCCAATCCAACTCATTTCTAATGCTATTTAACCCAAGGATTGAAGGGGGATGAGACATCTAGCCATTAGTTTAGTTTTATTTCAGTTTTATGAGGCTTTAGTTAGTTTCAAGAGAGAGAAGCTCTCTCTTCTCTCTAGAATTAGGAGTAGGTTAGATCTAGATTAGGAACTCTTAGATCTAGTTTAATTTCATGCTTTGATTTACTTTTCTCTTGGCAATTCTTCTTCTTCTACCTTTCCTCTTTCTAGTTTTGCATTTAATTCATGTAATTCTCTACTTTTATGTTGATGCACTTTTGTTTCTTCTATTTTCCTTTAATACAATTTATGT